>NC_063174.1:45673053-45976083 GCF_023159225.1 Perognathus longimembris pacificus | reverse complement strand
CACTAAATGAGAAATTTTTCTGCTTTCTTTAGGGGTTGAAAATTTGAAGGAAGATAGAGAATAATACACATATAAAAGTGTTATTTATCAGGATTTTTTCTCACCATATCACTAGTTCATGTCTTAGCTAAATAGAAATATCAGTGCCTTGATCTCAGTATAGTAAGCGCTGAAACTTTTTTGAGTTCTTTTGTTGTTAGCCCTGGGGCTTGAACTCAGCACCTGGGTTTTGTCCCTGAGCTTCCTTTGCTCAAGGCTAGTCCTCTATCGCCTGAGCCACAGAATCCCTTCTGGCTTTTTCTGAGTGATTTATTGGAGATAAGAGTCTCATGGACTTTCCTGGCTGGGCTAGCTTCCAACCATGATCCTCAGATCTTAACCTCCTGAGTAGCAAGGATTACAGGCATGAGCCACTAGCTCCCAGCTAATGACAAAATGTTTTTTAAATTACATTCTAAGAAAATCTTATATGCATCTATATCTAATACAAATGTCATCTTTCACATTGACTATGATGACTGAAATGTTACCCACAAATATTACATGAGGTATCTTTCCCATTAAACAACCTATTGAGCCTGAGAAGGAAAAGCAAACAAATGGTTTTATAATAACCTGCTTTAATGTATACTGTCCCTTTGTGTTGAAATAAGTTGTTACTCATATTACAGGAGTTTGAGGGTGATTTTTTTTCTTTTAGGATATTTTCTGTGTGTTCCTCTTCTTTGTCTCTGAATATTGATCTGACTAGTGACCAAGTCCATCACGGATGTCAGTATAATGATTTATTTAATAGCTGCCATGTGCAGGAGCAACCCCAGCAACTTTATATCCAGAGACAAGACTGGCCTGGGCGTGTAATGAATAGAAACCTTGTGAATACAACTTGGGTTAAATGTTGGTACTTTTTTTTTTTTTTTTTGGCTGTTTTGGTCTTCAAGTATGGCTAGGGTAATGGTTGCTGTGGTGGCATTTGAGAGTCACCTCAAACCTCTCCAACAGGTTGAATCCTGTTACCAAATGCTGGTGTCATCTGTGCCACTGTCTTTGGGTGTGGCCATTTCAAGAGACACTGAAGGAGGCTCTGTTTGAGATGGCATCACAAGGTTTCATAATCTTGACTACATTATGTAGAAGCAGATTTTTCCAAGAGGAGATTTCCACACGTGATACAATTAGACATGTTATTTCTTCTTCTTCATCCTCCTGGTCATTAGGTGTCAGCTCTTGGAAAGATATTTAAGGACACTGGGATAAATGTATATTTTCTGTATTTATAACAAAGGAGAGACAACACACACACACATACACACACAGAAATAAGAAAGAAAATGCTTTTTCTCCATTGAAATGTCGAAAAGGGGTTTAAATTTAACTTTATGGAGCAGCTTTCAGAGATCATGGGTGTTTGGTGGGGTTCTCTGTACAATATTGATTGAAAAAGAGTCTATAGAAATGCATGAAAAGTGCCTGAGGTAAATAACAGATGTGAGTTATTTAAGTTTCTAAAGTCACTGTCACTTCTTCTGAACACTGTATCCTTGTTCGGGTGCTTGAAGACTCAAAATGCACCCAATAAGCAAACTGTCCTGTCTGGCTCTTACCTAAATGAAGTGTAAAAGTAAACACACAGTATAGAGCTGACAAGCAGTTTAGTTTCTGCACGGTTAATAGTGCAGTGGCACAGAAAACATATTCATTTGAACATATAATTTAGGTTTTGAAAGGGTCTCTTTAACCTCCCTCCCCCCCTTCATTCACCTCCAGCCTTTCGACACGGGGTTCCACAATGGAAAAATGGCTCTTTTAAGAGAGACATGGTCCCCAGATTACACAAAGAGGGCCATAGCCAGAGCTTGCCCATGATTTGGACCAAGCATTGGGAATGATAGGTCTTGGGGTTGGATTTTCGAATGATAGGTCTTGGGGTTGGATTTTCAGGGTACAGAAACTAGAGAAATGAACCCAAAAGGAGAATTTAGCTCTGACTTACTTGGCCACTCTGAATGCAAATGGTTAAAGCTCTGCTTAATGCTTGCTTGGCCATGTTTCTAAGAATGTTGATGTAGCCTGGTCATTATGTCAAGTAAATGGACACTTTCTGAGAGTTAATAAAGCCATTCCCCTGGCTTAGGATAGCAAGAAGTGTATGTAAATACTTTGCTAAACCACCTCGCCCCATTTTTATCATTTGCTTTACTATTTATCATGAGATTATATGATTATTTAAAAAAATTCAGAATCCCTTTGTGAAAAAATAAAGGTTAGTAACATATGCTCTGTTTCCAGCTATATTTGATAATGGTTCTTTTATCCCCTGGCCCTAAGCAATCCACATCTATAAAATAGCATTAAACATGGCTAGGGAAAGTTATTATCTAGGAGATGCTATGTATTACAAACACGTCCATTGCAACCTTTAAACTTGGCTCCTAGATGTCATGTTGTAAACATACAAGTGGTTTATTCACCTCCATTGTTCGTGTTGTATCCATGTTGATGACAAAAACACCAAAGAAGATTACGGTAATAACACAGATGAGAAAGAGAAAAGTCAGTGATGACGCTATCACGTTTTACGTATGTCCTTTCTGATCTTTGCAAAAAATAAAGAGACCCTTTGGGAACATCGGAACTTCAAGACCAATTAGTGGAAACGATGCTCCTTGTGTTTGGGCATTAAATACCAGGCAGGGTTCTCTTTAGAGCGGCTAATGCTGGCAAAGAAAGAGGTACCGACCTAATTACTCTTCCGCAAGAGTAAAAAAAAAAATGCCTTTTGAATGCCTCTTTGGCAAATATGTCTCATTAAGGACAAAAACCAAACACAAACCCTCTAAGAAGGAGAAATTAAGATGATAGGTAACTTGTGGCCAGGAGACTTTCTGTGCCACTGTGGGAAATTAAAACAAAGTTTGGGAGTACCAGGGGATAACTTGTTTTTGTTGAGCTTCTTTTCCTGCCGACAAAATGTTATTATGGGACCAACTTTATTTTCTTCATCACTTTGGCACTGTGTCAAGGAATGCTGTGCTTCTGGGGAGAGCAAAGAGTCTTCCATGGTGATTCTCCCATTCTATCTCAGCAAGGTTGCTAACCAAGCAAACCAGGAAACTCCATTTGAAATTCTGAGGTTGCTCAGCACTGGTGGCTCATGCCTGTAATCCTAGCAACTCAGGAGTCTGAGAGGTGAGGATCAAAGTTTGAAGCCAGCCTGGATAGACAAACTCAGGTGACTCTTCTGTCCAATTAATCAGCAGAAAGTCTGACGTGGTGGCGTGGCTCAAGTGGTAGAGTGTCAGACTTGAAGGAAAGGGCTAAGGGACAGTGCCCTGGTTCCAGGTTGAAAACTCAGTACCTGCACCAAAGGAAAATAGAGATTGGTGATAAACAAATGAGAAGGAACAGTAACAAAATACTTTTTTAATGTGGAACAAACAAGTGTCACATGTCTTTTTCTTTATTTTAGCTAACTTATCCTCTGTTGGGTTTTAGCAAAGATGGACAAAATCATGATTATTATAAGGATAGTTTAAAAACAAGACTATGAGTCTGCTTATTTGAACTTATAGATCAAAGATATGTGTTTTTCTTTCCTCATTTTATTAGTAGAATCAACCCTACCATGCATGTTCTCTTGTTACCTTTATGAATAAAGGTATCCATTAATGACATTCTAGTGTACACTAAGGTCTTAGAGTTGCTCAACAATGTAAAGAGGATTGACACAGTTATTTGCTGGTCAGTTCACATACCCTGGTAGAGGTATTCAAGTGCCTGTAGCTCATGTCTGTAATCCTAGCTACTTAGGAACCTGAGATCCAGATGATTGCAGTTTCAAAGCTAGCCTGAGATAGAAAAATCTTCAAGACTCCATTTCCAAAATAACCAGCAAAAAGCTAGGCTGGAGGTATGGCTCAAGTAGATAGTGCCAACCAAGCAAGTACAAAGCCCTGAGTTCAAACTTTAGGGTTGCCAAAAAAAAAAAAAAAACCAACAAACCCAAGAAACAAAAACCAACAACAACAAAAATGAAACAAAGAAACAAAAACCACCCCAAAACACAGCCAATTGCCATTGAGTGTTGATTATGGCGGTCTGTTTCAGGAAGTCCCAGGATGCATATACCTGAATATTCTAGCTCAGATGGCTCATCCAGCCCCTGAATATGGGTTTCACTTCAGGTCAAGGTGATTCAATATAAAATACTTTATTAAACTGGAATAATAACCAGAACTATTTGTTCAATAACTCATACATTCCAGTTACTTTCAGTGTATTTCTTAGACTTAACAAAACACTACTCTGTATCTGGGAGCATTATGTAATTGAAAACTTTCCTTTTTTCAACTTTGGAGTGACCGTGAGAAGCTTTAAATTTCCTAAGATGAATCAGTCCAGGTTTTAGTTCTATGACTGAACTGTATGTTAGCTCTAATGGAAATGCTTTTACTTCCTAAGAAAATTAACTGCAGGTAACAGGAGCTCACCTGAGCTTGAAGCATTGGATGAGATTATTCAGGTGAACAGTGAAAAATAACACCAGGATCAGCAGGTGTGCCTGGGTGAGGGTCAGAGTGTCAGATGCCCACTTACCAAGACCGCATCATTGTTTATAGGTCTCAACAATGACTCCAAAATGCTATGAACCCACCAGTCTGCAATGCAGAAATTAGTTTTCTCAAGTGTAGGTTTGCTTACTTAACAGGAAGTCTCTGTCATACACTGTTCTGAAGGCATTCAAGTCTTCTTAACACACTCTATAGAGGCATATAGAATATACAATGTTGTTTAAAAAACACAGCCTCCTAGAATCGTGAATACCTGGAAGCAAAAATCTAATGGAAAGGTGATATCAATACCATACACTACTTAAACCTACAAAGAAGTATCAAGAGGACCCATGGTTTACTAAGTTTGTAATGTCTTTACAATGAACATCTGTAATTAGGAAGAAGTGTACTTTAGTACCTCAAAGACAAATGTAAATGTAATTTGTGCAAAATAATGCAGTTAAAAGTGGCTTAGATTAGATTTGTCCATCTAGCACCACTTGCAAATTAGCCAAGAAATTTAATAGAGATCAATAACTATCTCCCAGATGGTGACTGAAATTCTACTTACTTAAATCGCATCAACAACTGCCTTTTCTAAGAATGAAGAATGTTATAGTAACAGTATTTGTCCCAAACCTGCCCTTCTAGAATTTTTGAGAGGGAGAAAAGTAGAACTTAGATTTTTTTCTCTATGTTAGAGTTATGCATTAGCATTAGATAGAAGGTTTTAAAGAAATGCCCTTGATTGTGTTATATCAGTTGGAATTGTGGCTTCATTAGTAATTCATTTCTAAGTGGCTCCAGTTAACCACAGCAGTGTTATATATGGTTGCGCTTACACAAAGGAAATAAGTCGATCCAGTTGGAAGTGTTTTGTAATATGAAGCATAGTGTATAAAAATCAATTGCATGTTCATAAACTATCCCTATTGTTATTGGCTTTGATTAAATCATTGTAGGGAGAGATCCAATTGTGTTAATTCAAACCGAAGTAGTTGGCTGTTTTATGGTGCCTGTTTTTTATTAACAGTTTATAGATCCAAAGACCACCAACTTTCTTTCATTATCCTGTATTCCACTATTTACACCATGAGCAAAGGGACCACATGGAGCAATTTTATCTTCATCTTTCCTACTGAATATATATTTTTTAAAGCACCCAGAGGCTTTTGTAGGTAAATTATCTGGTAAGAGAATATATGGTTTGTGACTTCCTGGATAGAAAGAGAAAAACCAAACATAATACAAAGGATACATAATGAAAAATTAGCTAAAAGTAAAATTCTTGAATAACTGTATTTTTGGTCATCTTTTTTTTTAAAAAAGTAGGAATTGTGAGTTTCAAGAAATAAGAACTATAAAAAAATTAATAACAATGGAAACCCCCAGGGACAGTCCCACATTGAGGAAAATCCAAATCTTTTGTCAGGACAATTTATTTATTTCAATCACAGAATTTCCCAGGAAAAGTGGTACGGGGCTTCATATGGTACAGATGCTATCTGATTATGAAAATATATATCCGTACCATGACTTGTAGCTGAAAACTCTTTTCCTTATGTAATCCTCCCATAAACAAATAAACAGAAGTCAATTATTATCACCATTTCAAGTAAGAGAGAGAACACTGAGTAGGATGAGTGAAATAACCTTGCTGAGGAACGTTGTCTTCTGGGTTGTTTAGACTTGGTGAGGAATACTCTACTGGCACTACTGTCCATTGTGAAGATGAAAAATCATTTAGCATCGTACATGACAATTCAGGTTCTGCCTGGGTATTTTAGGATTCGAAAAGAGGCAATCTATCCCAAGACTCAGATAATTTGTCTTAAAGTAGACCATTTGCTTCTCACTTTGAAAATGAAGCCAATTAATCATCTGTTATAAATGGCTTGCTAGGTATTGACAGCAGAGCAAGGATGGTGTAAAAAAAAATACCAGCCTCAACTTAATTATGAAAAGAGTTAGCTCCAGTGCCTTCAACGACAAAAAGCAATTACCTTCCATGACTGTACAGGAGGAGAGAAAGAAAAAAAAAGATTTTGATTCTCTTTTGGCCATTCTTTATATTACCTGCCTGATACTGTTTTACTCAAATTAATACATTAATTAATTTACTCAAATTAATACATTGGCCAGCTTCTCTGAAGGAGGAGCCAATTGGTGTGTAATGTATTCTCTTTCCTTGTGTTATGCATGCATGTGTGTGTGTATATACCATACATACATATGTGTGTAATATATGTGTTATATATATACCATACATATGTATGTGTATATATGTACACACATACATATCTATCTATCTATCTATCTATCTATCTATCTATCTATCTATCTATCTATCTATCTATCTATTTTTTTTTCTTTTTCTCCATCAGGTGAAATTGGGTGAAGACGCCCCCAATTCCAGCGTGGTGCACGTATCTAACCCTGAAGGAGGTGGTGGCAGTGGAAGTGGTACCCTGGAGGAGACCCCCGATGGAGCCGAGTGCCATCTTCTTGACTTTGCTCACGCCGATCGGCCGCTAGTGGTCAACTTCGGTTCCGCCACTTGACCTCCCTTCACGAGCCAGCTGCCAGCCTTCCGCACCCTGGTGGAAGAGTTCTCCTCGGTGGCTGACTTCCTGCTGGTCTACATCGACGAGGCCCATCCTTCCGATGGGTGGGCAGTGCCTGGGGACTCCTCTTGGTCGTTCGAGGTGAAGAAACACCGGAACTTGGAAGACCGATGTGCAGCAGCCCACCAGCTCCTGGAGCGATTCTCCTTGCCGCCCCAGTGCCGTGTCGTGGCTGACCGCATGGACAACAACGCCAACGTAGCCTATGGGGTCGCCTTTGAACGTGTGTGTATTGTGCAGAGACAGAAAATCGCTTATCTAGGAGGAAAGGGCCCTTTCTGCTACAACCTTCAAGAAGTCCGGCGTTGGCTAGAGAAGAATTTCAGCAAGAGATGAATTCTACATTAGCTGGTTTTCAAGGTACGATTGTAATAGAATTTATTTTTTTTTCCAAAAAGAAGTTTATGTAAAAGAAAGGAAACTGAGAACGGCGTCCACTATTTCTGACTGAGTCCCATTGCCTTATACGGCTCCACTATTTCTGACTGAGTTCCATTGCCTTACGGAATGGCAGGAATTTACCTGTCCGAAGAACAAAGGCCTCTAACATCTCAGTACTTGGTTCCCTGAATAGTAGCCTTGTTACCTCTCTTCTTAGTGAAAAGCCCTGAATGAGAAGATCCAAGCTGGATCTAAGTCAATGTGTGTCCATTCTTCCTTGAGAGAGAAGCAACACTGCTCCTACATGCGTCCATGCCTTGGGACCAGAGAAAGAGTTACCTGAATAATGACTGTGTTAGGGAAACCCCCATCTCTGTTATGATTAAGTGTATTGCTTAGACTTTAGACAGCATGGAGAGATCCTAACTGGAAAATTCCCAGATATGTAACTTATAATAAAGCACCCTTGAACCCAGGCCATGTGGTTAGGCCCATGATGTTCAGTATGTTAGAATCTAGCCAGTCACCATAGCCTAGAATTCCCAGGTGTATTTGCATATACCTCAACCTTGAGGGTTAGAATGAACATCTGCAATCTGGCAAATGTAGAAAGAACTAGAAGGAAGTGATATCGACAGAGTGAGCAAAGAGGAGGCAGAAAGATGAGGGCATGTCATAGTTTCTCACCGTGTAGAATGTGAGACTAGTGTGTTGTTAGCCACAGACACATAGAGACATACACATAACTGGAAAAAGAAAATGCTCCGCTGAAAATAGCACAGAAAAAAAATCCATCTGAAAGCAATATACCACATACTTCTAGATTGAGGAGGGAAAAAGGATGGAAAGGAAAAAATGTTATGTATTTGTGCTAATGACTTTATGCGGGAATAATTACTTTGCAGAAAATGTATGCCATGTATATATTTTCAGTGAGGGAATTACACCCCGTGATGTCTATTAAAGGGAAAACCAGTGGATGTAATGGTGCTGGTCTATATCTCTCCATTTCTTGCAGCTGTCACGTGGCTCTGCTCATGGTTACTCTCATTCTCTATGGCAATATTTCCTCTCAATGATGAGCCAAGGGCACGGGAGGCAGGTACCCTGGGCATTCAGCTACAACACTCTTTTCTTCTTAAATTGGTGAACTATAATGACTGAGTGACACAAACAAATACCCTTCTTACGTTGCAGAATAGAAGAGGCAGGTATTTTTGAGATAAGTCCTTCTAATGATATTGAGGACTTTGTTAGGACATGATACTTAGTGTCAGAGAATTTGGTAAAATAGAATTTATACTGATTTAAATTTAGACTTAGGTCTTCTTTTGATCCCATGTAATTGGGGTTTAGCAATCAAATATCCCAGAAGTACATGAGTATAATCATATATATGTAGCTATACATATATGTCATGGTTCTCTATAAAATAAAACCAATTTAATTATTCTCATAAGTAATAACTAAAGATCATAAACCCCCAGAAGAATGGGTTAGCCAATTTTTTTTTGGGGGGGGGGGTTGTTGTTGTTGTTTTCTGCCAGTCCTGGGGCTTGAACACAGGGCCTGAGCACTGCCTCTGGCTTCTTTTTGCTTAAGGCTAGCACTCTACCACTTGAGCCACAGCACCAGTTCCGGCTTTCTCTATATATGTGGTGCTCAGGAATCGAACCCAGGGCTTCATGTATATGAAGTGAGCACTTTACCACTAGGCCATATTCCCAGCTCCGGTTAGCCAATTTTGCATCATAATTTTTTAAGTTTGGAAGTACTGTCAAATCTTAATATATGATAATATTTAAGGGTCCAAATCCAAAATCTTTACATTCATTCCATTAATAACTGGATCTTAAAACCAAAGTAATAGAAAAATATCATCTAACATGGAAAGTATCTTTTTAGACTAGTTATCTGAAATGATGAGAAAAGGTGCAAACTGGGTGTGCAAGGAAGAGTAGAACAGCAATAAAAAAAACCCCAACAAATCAGTCATCTAAACTAGCTGGCATGCTGTTCATCTATTATGGTTGTATAATGACTAATGATCTTTTTATGGCAAATTTAAGCTTTCCAGTATTTTAAGTTCTGTACATAAGACAAAAAAATGGCAAATTTCAAATATGTGATATGTGATTCATTGCTGTAAAATCATATGGAAAATGGATTTACATTCCTTGTTAATCCTTGCAATGATGGTTTATCAGTGTCCACCCCCAACTGATTTTTATCTTCAAAATAATGTTGAGAAGCCAAATGCAAAATTGGTTGTACTATGCTCACTTCATTGTTTCTACATTTCCCTTTTGTTGTACATGAATGATAATGGAATGGGATGTCAGCAAAGCTGGTGGGGGGATGAGTTTGGCTAATGCTATGCTAGTTGTATAGGGAAAAGGACGATGGAAAAGTCACCTCCTTTTGTTATTTTTTTTTTTAAAGAAAGAGAGGGTGTGTGTATGTGAGTGTGTGTGTGAGTGTGCGCACGCGTGTTTGTGCACATGCGGCCATAGGAGTTCTTCTGGATGACATCCAGTGGAGGAATGAAGTAGAAATAAACATACAAAGATACAGGCTGTTAGGGAGAGGTATGGGAAGAGAAGTTGGTGAAGGGATAATAGGAAAAGAGAATTGATAAAGCTCAGAAATCCTACATTATATAGAATGCCTTGATCTTTGTTAGGGTATGATAAATCTGTAATACTGTGGCCTATTCATCCCAACTTAAATATTTATGATTTCCTGTCAGTATTCCTTTTAGAAAACTAACAAGAAGTCATTCTTGGCGAGAGAAGAAAATCAATGGCTTAAACTGATACTCTCAGAGAAACTATAGATTATCAATACCTACCCGCCTAGCCCACCTTTTATAAAGAATGTTTCTTTTGAAGAGCTATAGTTCTGATTCTCACAAGGCTAATATTTAATATGTAAGACTCTGAATTCTTTCTTCGTAGTACATACATGTCCTGCCTATAGTCTGTGTTTACATGGAGCTAACAGTTTAGCTTTTAAAGCTGAATTAGCTTGTCTAATATTGAAATCGTTTCCAAGAAATTTTAGATATTATTGTAGCATCTGGATTTACTCAGAATGTAGTGTTTGAAAGATGTCTTGGAGCTATTCAAAACTTTATTTTATTGCTTTGAGAAAGCATTAGAGAAATGGAAAATGATTTTCTTGAATGGGCATGAATGAAATGCCTGCACCGTTGTGTAGTTGTGTTTCACACAGCAAACTGCAAACTGACCTCGGTAAGGGCAAACTAGTCACTGTTTTTGCTTTGTCTAGCTGAAGTAACTGCTTCCACAACTCTCTATATTCACCTTTTGGAGGTAGAACAAAGGGTCCTGTGTCTTCACCTCATTTATGGAACGTGTCCCTGATTTTTTTTAAATAATCCTAACATATAAGTAGTCTATCAATTTATTTAAATACTCCCCCCTCCCTCGCCAAACCACGATATTCTTATCCTTTGATCATTTTGCTTGAGTAGGATTCACTCTTTGGGTTTATAATAAAGCATAGTGAGATGGTGTGTGAGGGCTGCCTTGGTGCATATAATACCAGATGGGCAGGTGAGATAATATTTGTGCCTTAGAAAAATTTCTCAGGTGCTTATAAGCTATCCTTGGCTTGCCCTCTTGGCTCTGTCCATACCAAGAGAAATTGACCTATCTGTAACGGATTCCCATTTTGGAAATCATAAGCAAATTGACCTGGACACTTGTTTTACCTGACCTCTGACGGATGGCTTGGAAAATAAGTTTAATTAGAATTCCTTGACCACTGCAGAGGGGAAAATGTGGGACTCTGATGTCTGCCCCATTAAAAGATGACTGAAAAACCTCTGGAAATGTTTACAGATTTTCAGAACATGTGTAATGTCATGTCTCTCAGCAGTGGAGACTGACAGTGAGTCTTTTAATTCCAATAGTTGTTTTATTATTATTATTATTGAAGCAGTGATACTGCCCCAAATCAAACTTCCTGCTTCCTCTTTGCCTTAAAATGGGAGCCAAACCCTCTGGTTTTAAGTGGCCTTCCAGAATGAGACATGAGTGCAAATAGCTGTATGGAGGTGGCACTGCCTTGGTCTAGTCCAAGACTTAATCCTTGAAGATTTGGTGAACTGAATTGGAAAGGATTTGAAGAGAAACTCCTTAGGGTGGAGGAAGGGTGCTGGATGTCATTGAGTGACTTTAGAATGAGGAAAAACATAGGGCCACTTCCTCATGCCCTGTGTTCCAGGCAGCCACTAGACTGGACAGGTCTCAGACTTGACAGACCTCGTTCTTTTCCAAGGTGCGTCTGAACCAACAGAAAGCAAACACGTACAGATAAATCCAAACAAGACAGCTCATGCAAGTCAGGGCTTGCTAGCCTGTCTTGGGCAGCAACAACTAGAGCTCCAGGGAGTTTATTTAATATTTACGGAGACTTTGGAGATCCAACAGATGTTTAATGAAGTCACTATTTTGGCTCAAACTGCCCTTCCCCCCTCCATGTTAAAAAAAAAAAAGAAGCAAACAGGTAAACACACACACAAAAAAAATAATGAAAGAAGCTCACAGAAGGGAGTGGGAAATAAAAATTCTCTCAAGACTGCTTCAGACCAGGGCACTGGTTAGTATGGGTTTTCTGTGTGTTAGGATTGGGGGATGTGAAGACATAAGTATCCAGTACTTTATAACCAAAGCAATTACAAAGATATTGGGTAGGGAATGTTGGCCAGTTTTATTTAGTTTTGCATCACATTATCTCCAGAACTCAGCAGCCCAAGAAATCGGGCCCCTGAAGAGGGAATCTGAGATGTGTAGAGTTTACCAGTGTGCGAATGATAACTACTGACGAAAGAGCCTACCCACTCAGTTAGTGGTTGGATGTTACCACATTAGTTTGCCTCTCCCCATCTCTGTATTCCTAGCAAGGAGAATCTTCGGGTCACCATGCGAAGAGTACTGGGTCAATGTGATGATGAATGTATGTGTGTATATCTCTGCTTCTCAGTGGCAGAAAATGAAATGCTTTGGAGATTATCAGTAGAAAAGTGTGTTATTATATTGGTGCTGAGTGCTATGTGTGCTTTTACAATGTGTTCTTGTATTTTAATAAACTTGGAATAAAAGAATAGAGGTACTCTTTGATTCTATTTGTTTATTTTTAAATTACTTTCTAGGCCATGTCTCTGGCTGGAACACATTCATGGTTGACAAGGGAAAGAGAATTCATCATCCTGATATTTATTCCTTGGTATTCCTGGGCAAAAGAGGCAGCAATGTCAGATTATTTTAATCTCATGCTGTGTGCCAGAGTCGTCAAGGAAATTAGGACAAGTTGAAAGAAAACCTTCAGATACTTTCCATATTTATGAACAAGTCACACACAGAATTCATGGAAAGAGGCCTGCTTAAGAGACTGTGGAGCAAAGTTTGTTAGCTTTACATCTCAGGTTTTCTAAGTGCAAAAACATTCCAAAGAGTTGGTTAGAGCAACATACACACACACACACACACACACACACACATACACACACACACGCACACACACACACTTCCATGTTATTTGCTGGGTGATCAGAAGTGCATTAATGTGGAATGAAAACATTGGAGCACATTTTTACCAAGCACTTTCCACTGTGCAAAGTTATAATGATATGATGTCATATGGAGGTGGTGTCAGTTAATAACAAGGACTATATCTGAAACATGGTTAAATATGTGCTATTTGTTCCTGAAATCAGGCTACTCAACCAAAGTATGTCTGGAGACTGATTACTCTCCACATTTTACACATAACAATTTCATTAATATTTGCAGAGTCTTACTTAACACTTCATTAATATTGGTATCATCTATGTAACCTCCTAGGATTTTAGGGAAAGATCCAAAACAAAAACAACAACAAGGCATTACTTTGACAACTACCTGTTGGGTTTCATTCTTTTCTGGGTCCTGTGTGAGAGACAATTTGATGTATAAAAACTAAAGTCATGAAGACATGACTATTCAAGAATCATGTTGTGGATTCCTCAAAATCTTTCAAGGGACAAAATTAGTCTAGGAGAAAAAGGAGCAGCTGGATCAAGGGAGAAGGACACATGAGGTCTTTTGTCTATTGCTTTGGGTGTTTGCCTTTTCTCCCTCACCAGTTTCTCCTTAGGCTGGGTGACCCAACTGTCGGGAACCAGCTGCCTTCCATCCTGTCAGATGGTTCAGGTGGGTTCAGCCCTATTCTCATAGACACATGTGAATTGGACAACTTCTATCATGAGCTCATTCTGTTGCTGTGGAGGTAAGATCTATTAGCAAACCAGAAGAGAAGAACAAATGGGATCATTCAAAGGTATTAAAATTTAACTTAAAGATTTTTTTTTCTTCCAAAAGAGAAAGAGATTTTATTATTTTGCTGAAGGTTTTGGTTTGATTCCAACAGTGAAAGGAAGGCACTGGTTATTTCCGATATGCCTCCTGCCCTCCTTTTACCTCATCTCCCTAAAACCAATACCTTCCAAGCTCAGCGGTACATATGTCAGAATTGATGAACCCACACTGGCAACCATTGCTCAGAATGCGTGGTCTACTTTACAGTTCTTTTTGTACAGATTTTGCACATCCTATGGGTCTTGATGAGTGTCAGGACAGTGTCACAGAGTATTTCTGTCACCTTGCAAATTCTGTATTTTGTCTGTTCCTCTTTCCTGACCCTATGCTTGGGCAGCACTGATCTTTCTTATCTTTATAGTTTTGCTTTCTCCAAAATGTCATATTGTTGGAACCATACACAACTGACCTTCTTTGGGTGGATTTTCTTTTTTCTTTTCCTTCCTTCCTTCCTTCCTTCCTTCCTTCCTTCCTTCCTTCCTTCCTTCCTTCCTTCCTTCCTTCCTTCCTTCCTTCCTTCCTTCCTTCCTTCCTTCCTTCCTTCCTTCCTTGTCTATCGTTCTCTTTCTCTGTCTCTGTCACTCTGTCTCTTTCTCTCTCTCTCTCTCTCTCTCTCTCTCTCTCTCTCTCTTTTTCTTTCTTTTTGCCAGTTCTGGGACTTGAACTCAGGACCTGGGCAATGCCCTTGAGCTTCTTTTGTTCAAGGCTATCATGTGAGCCACAGCACCACTTCCAGGTTTTTCTGTTTATGTGGTACTGAGGAATCAAACCCAGGGCTTCATGCATGCCCGACTAGCACTCTACCACATTCCCAGCCTAGAAGGTACATTCCCAGCCTAGAAAGATTTTTTTTTATGTAGAAATAGGCATTTAAGGCTCTTCCATGTCTTTTATTGGTGTGATACCTCATTTCAATGGTGAATACTATTACATTGCCCAGATATATCATAGTTTATTTATCAACTCACTGATATCTTGGTTAGTTCTAACTTTTGACAATGGAGAATAAAGTTGCAACAAACATCTGTGTGAAATGTTTATATAAATATGTTTTTTACTCCTTTAGGCAAATATCTAGGAGTATAATTGCTGGATTGTATGATATGTGTGTGTATCTGTGTGTGTGTGTGTGTGTGTGTGTGTGTGTGTGTGTGTGTGTGTGTGTGTGTATAGCCAGTCCTGGGGCTTGAACTCAGGGCCTGGGCACTATCCCTGAGCTTCTTTTGCTCAAGGATAGCACTCTACCACTTGAATCACAATGCTACTTCCGGCCTTCTCTGTTTGTGTGGTACTGAGGAATCAAACCCAGGGCTTCATGCATGCTAGGAAAGCACTCTACCGCTAAGTCACATTCCCAGCCCGGTAAGTATATTTTTGTATGAAATTGCCAAACTATCTTTCTAGTTCTTTACCCTCCTTGTTGGCATTTGGTGTTAACTAATACTCTTTGGGTATTTTAGTTTCCATTTTCCAAAGTGTCTGTCTCATTTTGCATTCTCATGGTCAATTAATGAAAATTGCTAATGCTCCCCATTCTTGCTTACACTTAATGTTGTCAATTTGTTATCTTACTGTGGAGGATTTGTTTGTATGCTGTTTCTATGTTATATACTTTATTGTACTGGGGATTGAACTCAGCATCTAGCACTTACTATAAAGTCACTCTACCTTATGACCCATGCCCTCAGTCCTATTTTTGAGTTATAATAGTTCTTCCTATACTCTGATAGCAATTGTTAACCAGAAATATCATTTGCTTTACTAGTCTGTATTATCCTCCCATTCTCTTGATGGTATCATTCACATGATAGAATTTTTAAAAATCTAATTCAATCAAGGTGATATACAGAGGAGTTACAGTTTCATACGTAAGGTAGTGAGTACATTTCTTGTCACATTTGTTACCCCCACCCTCATTCTTCTCCCACTTTCCCTCCCATGGCAGAAATTTTAACTGGTATAATTTCTTCCTTAAATGTTTGGTAGAGGTTAATACCACTCATCTGATCCTGTAGCTTTCTTCTTGGGAAAGTTATTAATTGATGCTTTAAAATATTTAGTAAATGCTTTAAATTATTTAGATTTATTCCAGTTCTGTATTTTTTATGTGTCTTTCAAGGAATCAGTGCATTTCATCTACATTACCAAATTTGTAGACAGAATTATCCACAGTATTCTTCTATTATCATCTTACTGTCTATGATATCTGTAGTGATGTCCCTTTTCTCATTCCTGATATTAGTGATTTGTAGCTCTTCCTCCCTTTATTGATTAGTCTAGCTAGGGAATGATCTAATTCATTGATCTTTTGAAAGATCAGTAAAATACAACTTTATTTATTCTTGGCTTCCTGTTTTCAGTTTCATCAAAATATACATAGTTTTTCCTCTTGATTTCCTATTTTTTAATTTTATTATTATTTATTCTACTTCCTTTAGATTTAAAATTCCCCTTCTACTTTCCTAGGTTAGACATTTAGATAATTGATTTAGGATCTTACTCTTTCCCTGATATATGCTTTCAATGCTATAAACTTCTCTCTAAAAAATTCTTTGACTCCATCCTACAAATGATGACATCTTTTCAGTTTCATTTAGTTCAAAATGTTTTGATTTCTGTGAGTTTTTTTTGACCCATATGCTGTTTAGAAGTACATTATTTAATCTTCATATACATTGTGTATTCAGTGGTCTTTCTGATATTTCTTTCTGGTTTAATTCCAGTGTGATTTGAGAATAGACATTGCATGATTTTTAGCCTTTTGAATTTATTAATGGCCTGGAATGTGTTTTTTCTTGTGAATATTTCAAGACAGTATGATTTTTATTCTGAGATAGTGAGTGAATGTGTGTGTGTGTGTGTGCGCGCGTGAGAGAATATTCTGCTGAAGTAAAATGAAATACTTTATAGATATCAATTACAAGCAATTTACCTATAAGATACTGAATTCACCAGTACCAGTTGATTTTCTGCCTGTCTGATCCTACCCATTATGATAATGGGATGCTGAAATATCCAACTATCATAGTGAATTCGTCTATTTCTCCTTGCAAGTCTATCTAGCAATTGTCACCCACACACTTTGTGATTCTCTTGCTAGGTATATGCATGTTAAAGTTTATTATGAATTTTAGAGAATTGACCCATTCACCATAATGCAATGTTCTCTTTGGGCTTTAAGAACTTTGCTGGCTTTCAAGTCTACCCCATCTGAAATTAACTTTCTTTTGATTACTGTTAGCATATATACGTCTCTGTGCATATTCTTTAATCTAAAGCTATCTTAATATTTAAATTGAGTTTCCTATACAAAACACATAGTTTGGTTCTGGTTTTAGATCTACTATGACAATTTTTATCTAGTAGTTTGTATATTTAGACCATTGATGTTCAGTGTGTTTATTGGTATAGTTGAATTAATACCTATCATCTTCATGCTGTTGTATGTTTGTTGTCCTTGTTCTTTGTTCTTATTTTAATTTTCCACTCTTTGCCTCTTGTGATTTTAGTTGAACATTTTATTTTTTGTTTTGCCTATTTGTTATAGTTCTTTTTTTTTGTTTTACTTTGTAAGTGGTTGGCTCTTGAGTTCACAATACTCAATATACAATTACAAAGCATCCAACCCCGTTATCAAAAAGCATCCTATTGTTTTACAGGTGGGGTGAGAAACTTTCACCTTCTTATCCCTGTCCCTGTAGTACTGCTGCCATTCATTTTTATATAGCTTACATATACATAAGATAGATAAACGCGTGTAACCGCATATACAGTTGTTATTATTAGTTTTGTAAATGGTTAGCTGTTAGAGGAGTTAATGCTAAGAAAAATGAAGCCAGTCGTAGTGGCTCATGCTTATAATCCTAGTTACTCAAGAGGCAGAGGTGGGAAGTATTGTGGTTTAAGGCAATCCTGAGCAACAGTTTTGTGAGATTCCCATCTCAGCCAATAAAATACTATGCTTGCTGGTGCGTGCCTGCCATCTTAGCTATGTAGGAACATAAATAGCAGTTTAATGTTCCAGATTAGCCTGCGTAATATGTGAGAATCTTTTTGAAGAATAACAAAAGCAAAAGGGTTGGAGTAATAGATCAAGTGGTAGAACACTTGCCCAGCAAGCTCAGCTCTGAGTTCTAGGGAGAGAAGTGAGCTTAATTTTATGTCATTTTCAATGTTGCTTCTTTCTTTACGTAGATCTGAGTTTCTGATCTGCCATTTTTCCTTCTCTTGAACTTTTTTTTGACATTTCTTATGAGGCAGTTCTTCTGGCAACTCATTTTCTCATTTTTGTTTGAGAAAGCTTTATTTATCCTTCACATAAAGGTACAGAATTCTTGATTAACCAACCTTCCTTCCTTATTTCTTTTGACAGTGCTGTTGTTTGAACTCAAGGCTTGATACTTGCTCAGTTTGCTTGCTTAACAGGTACACTACTGTTTGATACATATCCCAGTCTTGGATTGTACCAGTTATTTTGGAATCTGTTGGACTTTCCTGTTTAACCTGGCCTTGAATCACTGCTAGGATTACAGACATGAGCCACCAGTGTCAGTCTTCTTTCTTAGTGCTTAATATTTCAATGAATTCTTATTTGTATTGGTTTCTGAATATGTAAAATTATTTCATTTGTTTATAGGTAAAGCATTTGCCTTTATCCTCTCTTCCTTGGCTTCTTTCAGTATTTTTCCTTTGATTTTCCATAATTTGAAAAACCATGTCCAAATATAGTTTTTAAATTTTTTTCATTTGTTTTTATGTCTTCTTCTTCTTCTTCTTCTTCTTCTTCTTCTTCTTCTTCTTCTTCTTCTTCTTCTTCTTCTTCTTCTTCTTCTCCATCTTCTCCGTCTTCTCCATCTTCTTCCATCCTCCTCCTTTTCTTCTTCCTCTTCCTCCTCCTTCTCCTTCTCTTTCCTCCTTCTTGTTCTTCTCCTTCTCTTCCTCTTCCTCCTCCTTCTTCCTCTTCCCTCCTCCTCCTTCTCATCCTTCCTCCTCTGCCTCCTTTCCTCCTCCTCCTCCTCCTCCTCCTCCTCCTCCTCTTCCTCCTCCTTCTCCTCCTTCTCCTCCTCCTTTCTCCTTCATCTTATTGCATTTCTACTATTTGGTGATCCCTTGGCTTATGGAATCTGTCCTTGGGCATCTGACAATCATTTGGGATAATTCTCAGTCATTGGTTCAAACATTTCTTTCTTTGTCTCTCTTTCTTCCATTTGTCATTTTCATTATTCATGCTACACCTGTGCATTTGTCAAGAGACTTGGGTTATTCTAGTCTAGAAATTTTCTTTAGTCCTTATTTTCTTTGCTTTTCAGTTCTGGAGATTTCTGTTGCTGTATCTTCAACATTTTACTGATATATCCTTATAGACTATTTAAAAAAGTCATGGCTCTTTTCTCAGTGTCCAATCTAGGAAAGTCATTGATATTGATTATAAGCTTTTGACTGCTAGTGTATCTCTTTGGTCCTTTCTTAAGATTTCTGTCTGATTACATTGCTTATTTGTTCTTGTGTGGCCTACTTTATCCATAAGAACTTTAATTGTTTTAAATTTATAGTCTGTTGATTAAAACAACTTTTTCCGTGCTTGGTTCTGATACTTGCTCTTTCTTTTCAATTTGTGCTTGGTAGTTTTTTGGTTTTTTTTTTTTTTTGCCTTCTATATATTTTTTTTTGATAGGCAGACAAAAGCAAAAGACAGTAATATAGGCCTTTAGTAATAAAGTAGCAAGGTATGGGGGTGGGGGAGAAGTGTTCTGTAGTGCTGTCACTAGTCTTAGTCTTTCAGTAACTCCAGCTTTCTAATCTGTGAGCTTTTCAAGTCTTTCTCTTACCAGTTTCTCTTCCCTTAGAAAGGAGAGAATGGCGAGAATTGGCTACAGTTGTGTATTCTCTTTTCCTGGTCCTTTGGGCTCAGGTTAGGTTCTAATTAACTAGTTTCTCCTGATGGCAGGACTTGCTGAAAGAGCAGACAGTTGGATCTGTTCAAAATGGTTCCTCCAGCCTTCTTTCTGCTGCATGCTGTAGTGAATTTTAAGATAACTGAAGTTTCGGGAGGTGAAATGCAAAAGTATGGGGAAATCATGTGACTGAGGGTGTCATCCTGGAGCGTTTTACTTTGATATCGGTTCACAGTGAGCTTTCAGAAATTTGTCAAACATGATTTCCTTCTCATACAGCAGGCACTGCAGTTGCTTCCACTCATGAGTCTCTGGTAAGCTGTAGCTCTCTATATTTGTCTGTCTGTCTGTCTGTCTGTCTGTCTGTCTGTCTGTCCTGAACCTTGGGAACAGTGTTTTGCCCTGTGTCTATACCTCACTTTGGGATACAAGAAGAGTGGCTGACACCAGCACAACTATGTTCATCACAGCACAATTTGTCATTGCTAAAATATGGAACTGACCCAGATGCCCCTCAGTAGACCAGTGAATCAGGAATACGTGGTGTATATACACAATGGAACTAATTCTATGCCTCTATCAGAAAGAACGACACTGCCCCATTTATAAGGAAATGGAAGGACTTGGAAAAAAATCATACTAAGTGAAGTGAGCCAGACCCAAAGAAATATGGACTGTATGGTTTCTCTCACAGGGAATAATTAGTACATGTTTAGGTTACTCATAGCAGAAGACCACAATAGGCCAATAGCTATGCCTGTATGAACACATGATGCTAAATGAAATGAACTCCACATTATGGAAACAAGTGGTATATCATTGTTGTAATTATTTTCAACATGCCATGTGATATGGTACCCTTTTTTTTTTTCTTCTCACGTATTCCCTTCCTGTGGTTTTATTCCTGTTATCACTATATCTGATCTTAGAACCCTAGATACTGTATATATGTGTATTAGTACTAGGGAAGGAAAAGGGAATACCAAAATTGAGAAACAAAGGATAAAAAGACAAACCATTCCAAAAACAATAGTTACAAAACCATTTGGTGTAAACAACTGTACAACTCATGGGGAGAGAGAGGGGAAGGAGGAGGCGGGGGAAATATGAGGGAGGAGGTAACAAGTTGGATAAAAATGTACTCACTGCTTTACATATGAGACTGTAGCCTCTCTGTACCTCACTTCAACAATAAAGAAAAAACTAAAAATAACAACATAAAAGAAGAGTGGCTGATTCTTCATGCTGTTCACCAATTTGTTGTTAGGATAAAGTGGTGATTTCTAAGCCCCTTATGGAACTGGAAACCAGAAGTCTCATGGGTCATTACTTTTAACTTCTTAATAATAAATATTAAGGGGCTGGGAATATGGCCTAGTGGTAAAATGCTCACCTTGTATACATGAAGCCCTGGGGTTCGATTCCTCAATACCACATATATAGAAAAAGCCAGAAGTGGCACTGTGGCTCAAGTAGTAGAGTGCTAGCCTTGAGCAAAAAGACGCCAAGGACAGTACTCAGGCCCTGAGTTCAAGCCCCAGAACTGGCACAAAACAAGACAGAGAAGAAATTGGCATTAAAAAATAAGAGTTCTGGCTACCACTGAGTTAAGATTTTCCTGTAAATAATCTTTAAAGAAATCTTTAACACAGAGCATTACATTGGGATATTTCCTTTTTTTTCTTGTCTAGTTGTTCATGGATGAAGATTCACTGTGCTTTTATCACCTTATCTAGAGTCATAGGTGTAGAATATATCCTTGTCATAGACTAGTACAAAATTGCCAACTGTCAACCAGGTAACTCTAGACTGTTCTTGGCTCACGAGAAGCCCAGGTGAGCTTCTGGGAGGTCAAGGGCTGACCTGCAGGTGTCTATTCTGTCTAAAACCAAATGGCTTCAGTTCCCCTCCAGTAACGGATGTAGATATTTGTAACCCTGAGGCTTGATGGGGGGCGGGAGAGGGGGATTCTGGAGCCTACAGCTCGCTATCTTAGCCTCTGTGTAAAGGGCAGAAATTCCAGCTGCATTTTGATAAATTAGAGCCAAAGCATGAACATTTGAAGGCTTTAAATTTTTCTTTAGGAAAACAAATTTTGGCCTGTCTTTTCTTTCCTGGTTTTTGCCTTCCTCTGCATGCTTTCCTTGTCCTTCTACACGCAGGTGTATTTAGCATGTGGCAATCACAGAGACTGAATGGTACCAAGTTGACTGTGTAGGTAATAATACAGGCAATAGTTACATAGGTAATGCAGTCTCTATAACCCAGGCAAAAATCATGACTCGTTCATTTTGTCTGACACATGTGAAGCATTCTAGGCTATTTAATAATATGTTTAATGCACAGGTCTATGTCACAGAGGAGGCTGTGACATTCCTTTAAGGCAAAAGGACACTAACTTACTAGGTCTTCCTGCTTCAGCCACCAGATGCTCATTCATGGCCTCCTGTGTTTCTATTTGTCTATTTGTGCCATGTGCATTATCTCTGTTACCTTAGCTGAAGTTCAAGTCCCTTATCCAGTCTAAAGGTAGAGAAAGTGTTTGACATAGGACAGACCTTAAAGTCAAGAACATCCTAAGGGAAGTTTAGGGATTACCATCCTCTGATGGTTTCAGGGAAAGCTAACTTTTCATTTCAGTCTTCATCCTATGGAGACAAACCATGCCTGCTTTCGTAACAGTTGTGGTTCCTTCCATGAAACCCAATGATAATTATTACTAGTCCTATCCAAAAAAATGTGCCATGATTATTCAATGGGTTATTATTCTAATGGATTATTCTAATTTAAGGTTAAGTAAATGTAGGTCATTATATATTGTAATGGCTGAAGTCATCTCAGTGTTTCTTATGAAAAAAAAAACTTTATGTAGCCTATGTGGTTTCAGTTTGTGGCTGCATTTTCAAAAGCACCTCCCTATTTATGTCCTAAGATGCTTGTTTGTACTTTGTAAAGATCAAAGTTGTGGCTTACATCCACTTTGCTCCCCATGTTCATATGATGCTTAAGGCTTCTGTCCTGAGAGATTGGTGGTTAATATCTGGGCCACCTTGTAATTGTATCTATAGTAGATTTGTCATTTTGTATTACAAACGAACAAAAATATATTGTTAATCATAGTCCAAGTAGTTCTTTTCAGGGCATGGAAAGGTCAGATATTTCTAATACCTCCAGGCAAAAATATCATTTCACATAGTTAAGAAGAAAGATGGGTTGAACTAGCAGTCGTTGTGCTATTAGTCTAGCTAGCATAGACCACACATGTTCGTGTCTATAGAAAAGACATCAAGAGATTATCCAAGGCAAGGAATATACCCAGGGCTTGGTGATTCAGGTAAACTTAATTACACCCATAGCTCCCAAACATCAAACGTATTTGAACACAGTGTTTATGTGGAATGGGAAGGCTTCCAAGTAACGTGTGAATGGCAGTAATCCCTTGAGTGCTGGGTGTTCCACTGGCTTCTTAGTCATCCTGGAAAACAGCTCTTTGGAGCCACCAGTGACCTCCTTCTACTCTAGACAAATCTAGAAGCACTATTTCCTGTCTTCATTCTCTGTATCCCAAAATCTTTTGGTGTTTCTAATTCTTAAAGCTTCTCCTTTATTTTGTCCTTTCTATTTAGCCTGTTGAGTGTGAATCTTTTGTAGAAGTCCTTTCTACCTTTTTGTTTTTCTTTCTTGTAGTTCATTTAAAAATGTGGAGAAAAGAGATTTTAATTCAGACTTATACTGTGAATTGCAGAGACCTAGTACGACATGACTTAAATAAGACTAGTAGCTTATTGTTCTCTCATGTGGCCTCACAGGCAAAAGTCTTGAGGTGGCAATCAAGACTGAAGTCTGCTCCATGCTCATCATGCTGTACATACTACTCTTACCTAGCTGGACTTCAGGCAGAACTGTAGAGAGAGGAAGATATAAAAGGAAAAAGGGGCAAATAGTGGTTGTACCAGCTATCATTTAAGGAGGTTCTCAGAAGTCCTTGTACGGACTTTTAAAAACCGGGTCCCATTGGAGGGATCTTTGCACCATGTAACCCTACCTTTCTGCAAAGAAGGTTGGAAAATGTAGACTTTATTCTGGATAACCATATATCCAAATAGTAAATTAGTATTAGGAATAACATTGAGTTCTATTTTCCTCTTTAGTAATTATTGGAATGTTGGTTATTATTTTTTTCCAATGATTTTGAATGAAAATTTAAGTCACGAATTTCCAAATAAGGTATGTCTATCCCTATTTTCTCTATTCTCTATAATAAAATTTCCTTTTTTGAAGTTTTGTTCCAATACCAATATCTAACTATCCTCTATCTATCTACCATCTTTCAAGCTGTCACTATTATCTATCTATGCCATCTTCACTGTAAGACTGAAATACTAAAAATTTAGTATTTGTTTCTTATCTATAAAGACGTCAATTTCATATGCTATACAACAAATAAGCTTTGATACTGTCAATTCTCTCCAGCCCCTCCACTACTACTTTCCTCATTCATACTTTTCTTCCCAAGGAGTTTCTTAGCTATCATTGGCACTTTGTTCTTTCATATAAATATGTTTTTAGATTGGCCTTCCAAGTTCCAAGAAAGAATACTTTTAGGATTTTAATACAGTTTTAGTTGACTTCATAGATTATTTAGTGAACTAGTTTACATGTATTTGTCACTGTATCTGTGAAGTAAATATTTTGTTAAGTACTTGGTGAATATTTGAGTGATTTTTATTCCCCAAGCTGATAGAAATAGAATATAAGTAGGAGATTAGTCTTGAAGTTAGGGATTTAGGAATTTATTCACATGCCTATACACAGGACAGTTTCTTATGACTTTATGAGTGGCCAGACAGTTTTCCTTCAAATACAAATATTCTCACATCATGGATATGCTTTTAAATTAATCTTCAAACAGAAAACTCTAATTGTTGGCTTAGAAAAATGGATCATTAAAAACTAGTATTTTATTTAGTTATAGAAAATTTGTTCTATCATTTGATTACCAATTCACTGAATTCATTTGAGCTTTCTACTTTACCATTAATACTATTGGATTTTAAAAGACCATGAATTATGCATGTTGCATTTGTTATACTCTCTGACCTGTAAGAAAATTCTGTTTTATACCTGGAGAAACATGTCTAGATTACTTACTGTTGGAAATGTTGTTGCAAATGGCAGTACTAATTTATGAGTATGGACATGAATATCTTATTTATCCTATTCATAGTTTTATCTTCAGTGAGTGCCAAATACAGTTCCTTGATGATAGCAGACAATAAATATTTGTTGAATAAGTGAATAAAATACTTACAATTATTTGTTTAGGATAAGATAAATCCAGGACTAACTGTCAGATTATATATGTTGACCCCTAGACTTACTCCATGTTCAGAATTCTGTCTCTCCACGTTTGCTCAGATAAAATGCTACTCCTACCTTCAAAAAGGTAATGTGAGAATACAAATATGAAACAGAGGAGGGTTTAAGAGAACCAAGGAGCAGTAGACAGGTGTTTTATAATACACATTCTAATTACCAAATATGTAATTTTATGAGAGGCTCTTATGCCACTGGCACTTTATTAATAAATAGAGGAATGGTTTGAGTGATCAGAATATGGAGTTTCATGTTGTTCTTCTACTGTGAAACATCACCTTGGTTGATCTCATAGCAATGCAAGGTCATTTTTATATATTTACTACATGTTTGTTGTATATTCTGAAATCATTAGCCTGCAGTTGGAGACACTACCCATCTTTGCTTCTCTCCAGCCTAAGTGGATAGTTTCATGCTAGAATGAAAGTCCAATAGGATCAGACCTTCCTATGTTGTTTTATAAAGGAGTTCGGAATTTGAATTTTTTAAAATGGCATTTCAAACTTTTAAATATTGGCTATAAAGTCAAATAGCTTTAAAATTTTGTTCAATCCAAACAAAACACAGCAGTAAATTGGGTTTGGCCCAGCGATGGTCAGTTCATGCTTTAAAGAGTTTTTTCCACCCTTAGCAGTAGTTCAATCACTAATTTTTGGTCAGTGAGCAACAGTTGCTGTATATTATTGCTCTGCTGCCTCCAGAAAGGATAGATTGAGTGCTGTATCTCTGGGTCACAATAAGGGTAGGTTAAGTGCACTAGGGATGCCATTAGTAAGCTAGGACAGTGGGAGCAAAAGTGAATCCTAGGTCAGAGTGAACTCAGATTCCCAAGGCATAATATGGCTCAATTATTTTAAATAAGTCCTAATCAGATAATAGTCATATTGAGAAGAGAGGAGCCCAGAAAGGGCTTCAGGAATATGGTATAGTAATTCAGTAGAGACCTTGAGATCCATTCACATTTCTAATCAAAGAGAGAGGACCTAGAATAAGATCAGTATGAGAAAAATGCTGGCTCATATCTAATTCAATTATATTTCTTCTAAAAATTTTATGCCTGGTGAGGTCATCTCCACTTACTTAAAATTTAATTGAATCAGAATGGTGTGGTGGAAAAAAAATCACATGGACATTGGAATCAACCTTGGGTGTGAATCTAATTTTAATCATTAACTGGATGGCTTTAAAGTTATTAATCTTTGTCTATGCTTTGTATAATTATTTATGAAAAAGGATAATAATGATTCCAAGGTTTGTTTTGGGTCATAGAAACAACATTTGTACTGAAATGGAGTATAGTTATACTTACACTGCATTTAACATACTTCTCGGTACGCCTTTGTTATGTGAAACATTGTGCTGTGCAAAGGGAATAAACATGAACAAAGCATTAAATTTAATGTTCTAACTGGGAAGATAAAATAAAACCACATGACTGTTTTTCATGATATACTGAAAGGCATATCAAAAAGCAGAAAATATTAAAATACATATAAGAACTCAATTTGCCTCTTTTATGAACACTTGTTTTATACTTGGCAACAGCTGAAATTTGGGTTACTTCAGTAGGAAAAAGTAGATTAAGAAAAGATGGGAGGAAAGACCTTCAACAGGGAAAAGAGCATGAAGAAATAACATATTCTCCAGAGAACATATGATATATAGTGAAAATACTGATGGAAAGGAAAAGAAAGTGATGAGGAAAATTAAAAAACGAATATTGACCAGGCACCAGTGTCTCATGCCTATAATGGTAGCTACTCTGGAGGCTGAGATATGAGTATCACAGTTCAATGCTGGCCCAGGAAAGGAAAAGTTCACTACCACAAAGCCAGAAGTGGAAGTGTGACTTAAGTTGAAGAGCTTTAGCCTTGAGAAAAGAAACCTAAGAGACACTGCAAAGGCCCTGAGTTCAAAACCTAATACTGGCATGTGAATGCACAAGTACACACACACACACACACACACACACACACACACACCACAAATAAAAATAAAAACTATAAAAAGAATATTGGAAAGCATGAGTTTGGAAGCACGATGATATTAGGAGATGTATGTAACTCTCCATCACGAGATCAACTTTCCTATTGCTATATTTCAGTAGAAATGGACCAGGTCACACAAAAATGTAAGGAAAAACTAGTAACTGTGAATCTAACTACTATATTTGCATCGTGAACATCCCCTGAAGGCCCATGTGTCACAAAGCTTGTGGTTGAACCTTTGAGAGATGGAGTTTTTGTGAGAAGTCATAGGCATGTTTCCAAAAGGGATGGTGGAATCCTATCCTTTTCCTCTGCTTTTTTTTTTTTTTTTTTTTTTTTTTTTTTTTTTTTTTTTTTTTTTTTTGTCTCCTGGCCATGAGGCGAAGTATGTTCCTCCAGTATACCTATCTACCACGATGTGTATCCTTACTGCAAGCACAAAACAGTAAGTCAACAGATATGGACTGGAACCTCTAAAGCCATAAGCCAAAATATATTGTTTTTTATCTTTATAAGTTATTTTAGGTATTTGTTATTGTAGTGGAAGAAGAACCAACATACCACCTTCTAAAAACAGCAAGAAATTTCAGCTAGGTCACATTTTCACAAAAAAGGGGGAGGTTAAGTTAAATAAAGCATGGAAAAAGACCCACATCTTCCTCTACAATGAGGAGAATGTGGACAGTGCTTATCGAGGGGACTCTAGTTTAGAGGAGTGGTATGATTGGGTAAGAAGTAACAAGAAGTTAAAATGAGCCCCAATATTTCCTCCTAGAGAAATGAAGAAAATAAATACATATATTAGCTTTGGTTTTGGCAAAACTAAAGTATAATTGACTTACTTTCTCCTTCTAGGAGGAGCTATAACTGGCTACATATTAGTAGGTACATAAAAGTTATAACTTTAATTCAGAAAGATAAAACTACTTTTTATTAGAAGAAGAAAAGCTTAGAAGCATTCTCAGTCCAATTATTACTATGACTCGAGAGGTTGTCCCAGCTATGAAAGTTGAGCAAGCAGTTGTGAAAGGGAGATCTTCTGGAATTAGGAAGGGTTTCATAGAATTTTTTAAAAAAAATGTTTAATTAAAAAGAGGCAGTGAAAAGTTGATTGAAAACTGTGAAACTGAATAATGATGTTTGAAACTTTGAAAAATTCTCCAAGAATCTAGGGGGTAATAAAATGGAATTCTTGAGAGGAAAAGAAAAGAGAGAAAATTGAACACAGATTTAGGAAAAATTTCACACATTGAATGGAAATCCATAGAGTGACAGAACAGAAAGAATAAAGAAAAAAATAAAATTTTTTTTTCTGAACTGAAAAGAGACTCAAGTCTTTGACTGAGAAGGCTCATTTCAATGAAAATACATCAATAACTAGTGATTCACTGTTGAAAGTTTTAAAGTCAAAGATAAAAGTAAAATTAAAAATGTTCATTAAGCTAATTAACACAATATAGATAAAAATATCAGTTGGGACTGGCATATTTCTCCCAAATACTGAAAATAAAGATAATAATTAAAAGTTTGTAAAAATTTTAAAGATTGCTTTACAAAAATCCACTATACAGAAAAATGATCATAAATACATTTAGAGAAAGATAAGATCTTTCCAATTTTCAGGGGCAAGGAGAGTGTGACTTGAATCTATGTACACATATCCTTGAAAAAAATATGGTACAACATACATTCTGGGGAGACAATTGAAAATTAAAATAGAACTATGAATTCAATTAATAATTAAAAATAGACTAGCTTTGGTATTGAGTAATGAGATGATTTCAAGATCAGTCATTATTTGGGGGGTAATGAAGCATATTTTATATAAAAGTAATCTTTAGCCCGGTGCTAGTGGCTCATGCCTATAATCCTAGCTACTCAGGAAGCTGAGATCTGAGGTTCAAGGTTCAAAGCCAGCCAGCCAGGTCAGGAAAGTCCATGAGACTCTTATCTCCAATTAACCACCAGGCAACTGGAAGTGGTGCTGTGGCTCAAGTAGTAGAGTGCTCGCCTTGAGCTCGAGTGTTCAGGGACAACATTCAGGCCCAGAATTTAAGCCCCACAACTGCCACCATTTTTTTTTTTACAGTAACCTTTAATATAAAAGACAGATGACAAGAAAAGCAGGAAGTCAGTCCCCAAATTTAACATAGATTATTTTGACAAAAACTAAAAATTGATAAGGTTTTAAATAAGTGATAAAATCATGTCATATATGTATTGTAGGAATAAATATTTTGCCTTCTTAAAATCGATAACTAGGGACACTACATGTTTTTAAAATAGCTAATTAGTTTATTATTGGTAGAAAGAAAATAAACATTTGAAATCATTCTAGAATTAGAGGAAAGATAACTAAAAATAAATATAAGGACTCAGTAATTAAAGAAAAAACAATTACTAGATATATGTCAGTGTTAATAATGATTATTTAAATATGAAAAAATGTACTTGTTTACTTAATATACTGATGTCCACTTCTTAAATACTTCTAATAATAAACACTAATTAGAAAAATAGAGACTTTGACTAAGAATATTTTACTTACAACCTGACTTATGGAGTGTAACACCTTTGTACAACTACATATCATCATCATCATTGTTGTCATCATAATAAAGAATAGTGCACTTAAATTGAGTTAGGGGAGCAAATAATATAAAGCAAATAAAAATTATTCTTAAGTATGGAAAATTTTCCAATGGTAATATAATCAGAAGGTATTTTTACTTTCATAAATAAGGAATATGGCAATAGACTAAAATATCTTAGAATGGGGAAATTAGGATTAAAGTTCATACTGCTTTTCATGAATTTTCTACAATTACCTATTGTCTTTTTTTTTAAGCAACACCAAAAAGCCCAAGTAAGTAAACAATAAGCTAACAGCATGCAGTGGGTAGAGTTGGCTTGAAGTGCATTTGTGTGGGAGTTGAATACCAGGTTAAGGACCTGAAGACATACTTTCCTGCCCGTGAAGAACCCCTGAAGCTGTTTAAGAAGGCAAGTGGTGTGAAAACATTGCTATTTTGAGACGATTAAGACAAAAGTATTATTATTGTTTAGATTGGATTAGCGAGGGGAATTGACTGGAATTTATTGTAATGGTCTAGACAGGAAGTAATAAGGGCAGGAAGTACATCTTGGCAACAGAGAGAGGAAAGAAGGGAGACATTTGCTCTGATAGACAGTAGCTATCCAGGGGGTCTTAGCCATACAACTGAAGAGCAGAGAAGGCAAGAATAAGAGATGCTGAAGAGACACACAAAATTCTGGGGATAAAATGACCTGAGCAAGCATAGGGGACTAGATGTCATCCAGGATATCTAGTCTCTGGTCCAGGAGAGAGTGGGCACAACTTTGAAAGTTTGAATAATGGCTACATATAAATTAAAACATATACCTATGTTCTCATTAGGTTCTACCTAGTACATCTTCTTTTGGATCTGTAATGATTTTGTTGAGCAATTTTACCCTTTTTACCCAGCATAAGATCAGAACACACACACACACACACACACACACACACACACACATGATACTTTCTAGTTCCTTCTGGTCAATGACCAGATAGCACTTTGAAAGCATTCACGCTGACCTCCATGCCAGGTTATGGGTGTCCAAGTGACTTTTGACATTTCAGCCACGATTCTGAGATTCTAGTACCTATTGCCTCAGATCTTAGCTCAGCACTTCAGAAGCTTGACCTCTCCCTACCCCTCTATGTCCCTAGTGCTGAGGATCCTGAAATAGGGAAATCAATTCTTTGGACTTGCTCAGAGTGATGCTTCTTGAGTGCGCAGGTTCCAGACACCAAGCTACACTGGTGCTGTGTTTAGCTTCATCTACAGAGAGACCAACACGTAATTATTTTGGGGTAGATTTTAGAATCTATTTCATGTGCCTAAGGCTCTTTGTGGTAAAAGATAGAGACAGGTTCAGGAAAAGATGGGCCGACCACAGTATGAAATCTTCCTTTAAACTTTCTCCATGAACTATCCAATCCATCGGGGCCATCCCACCCTTCAAGACAGACAGAGGCAATAGAAGGGCAATGAAAAGGCCCTGAAATCTAAAAGTATTTCAGTATTTTAGTTACTGGTGCCAATATGCAGAGCATACTGGCTGGTAAAGGGAAACATTAGGCACAGATTTTTTTTTTTTTCTTAAACAAGGCTTTCTCCCAAACCACAATTAAAGGCCCAGTTAGGGAATTTTCTCATCCCTTTGTGACTCACGAGAAACTGAAATCACCATTTCCTTTAGAAGCTTGGTGATGAGAAACACAAGAAAAGGAAGGAAATGTATCACACTTGGGTCTATCTTGCTTTTCAGCACTCTTGGCCTGGGTTCCTTCTCAATGCAGTCTCATCTCAATTCCCGGCATTTTTAGCAGCTCACCTAAGTCCTGAACAGCCCTCAGAGTTCAATTTAGCCACTTTATTGAACCCCTGTAGCAATTTTGTTACAAAATTCCAATGAGTGACCTTGCATCTAATAGCTTCACTTGATTGGTTGAAGAGGAGAAATGGGATGCTAGAAAATAGTGATGGTGAATTGCCTGAGATGTCATGTTGGACTATGTAAAGTAAGGAGGCCCATGAAGATAAGTAAGACATAGACACAAGTCAACATACAGATGGTCAAGGGATCTAAGAGAAACTTTACACTCCTTCATTTCTCAAGTTCTATTGGCATTTGTGTGGTCCCATTCTTCTTTTTCTTCTCTCAACTCTCTGTGAACTTTCCTTGGCTTTCTTTGTAGTATAAATACTTCTTTAAAACTAGGTAAAGATTTCTAATCCTTATAATGAATAATCACCTGTGTAAAGTACACTTGGGAAAAACTATTTAGTCCTTTTATCTTTAAGATTAAAATATTATAACGCATTTCTGTTTACAAAATGTGTTCACAAACTTGACCCTACTTGCTCTGAGACAGATGGATAGTCCTATAATCTGCACGTTAGAGGTGAATACTCAATAGTCAGAAAAGTTAATGACTTTGATTAAGAGGTGAGTTAGAATTTGGTCTCCAACTGAAGTTTTTTTAAAAAAAATTAATGATGAACATTTGTATGTGATTTATAGAGCACAGACTAAAAATTTAATGTTTAGATGCAATGCATAATGATTAAATCAGGACAATGAGCACTTCCACACCCTTAGATAGTTATAATTTCTTTGCGTTAGAAACATTTGAACTTTTATTTTCTAGTTCATCATAAAATGAATAATGAATTGTAAACTATAGTTACCTTACTTTGTTGTGGAAAACCAGAATTTATTCCTTCTGTTTCACTGTGTTTTGATAAACACCTTCTCCTAACCTCTGGTGGCCACTATTCAACTCTTATTAAATCAAGGGTTTTTGCTTTCCTTCTGAATATTTTACAATTTCATTTATGTTGCCATGCATAACGAAATTTGACTTATTTTTATATCTAGGTAATAGTTCATTGTTTTACCATATCAGCAAACAAACAAGTACAGGCATCTCTTTACTATATTAATCTTATTTCTTCTTGATATATATTCAATGATGGGTAATACAGTGAGTTTATTTCATTTCTTAAGGAACCTCCAAATGTTTTCTGTAATGATCATACTAATTTACATTCCCATCAACAATGTATACAGGTTCCTGTTTCTTTACACCCTTCCCAGTACTGAACCTTTTCATTTAAATTTTAACATACTCAAATAATTCTAACTGGTGCAATCTTTGTTTTGTTTTTTTCTTCCTGCTGGTACTAGGTCTTGAATTTTGGGTTCCTTGCTCTCGCTCAGCTTTTCCTTCTCACAGACAGCATCCTACCACTTTAGCCGTACTCCTTCTCTGGCTTTTTGCAGGTTCATTAGAGAAAAGTCTTTCAGATTTGTCTGCCAGGGACCCTTGAGTATCCAGTATTTATAGGAATGAGCTACTAGTGCCTGGCTCATTAAACTTTGCCTTTTCATATCCATAATTATATATATATATATATATATATATACACACACACATACATACATATATCTCCAGTATTGGGTTTGGACTCAGGAATCAGGTCCTGAGCACTGTCCCTGGTTTCTTTTTGCTCAATGCTAGTACTCTACCACTTGAGCCACAGTGCTACTTCTGGCTTTTTTTGTATATGTGGTGCTGAGGAATTGAACCTAGGGCTTCATGCATGCTAGGCAAGCACTCTACCACTAGGCCACATTCCCAGCCCAGTCTTGGAATTTTTTTTTTCAATTCTTTATTGTGAAAGTGATGTACAGAGGGGTTACAGTTTCATACATAAAGCAGTGCTTACATTTCTTATCCAACTTGTTACCTCCTCCCTCATTTATCCCCAACTTCTTCCTCCATTTCCCTCCCCCCTCCATGAGTTGTACAGTTGGTTTACACCATATAGTTTTCTAAATATTGCTGTTGCATTGGTTTGTCTTTTTATCCTTTGTATCGTGATTTTGGTATTTCCTTTCCCTTCTCTATTTCCAATACATGTATATACATTATCCAGGGTACCAAAATCAGTTACAGTGATCTCAGGGGTAAAACCAAGGGAAAGAAAGACAGAAGAAAAAGTGCATAATTTTACATGGTATGTTGAAAATAACAACAACAATGATAAACCACTTATTTCCATAACTTAGAGTTCATTTCACTTAGTATCATCTTGTGAGTTCATATGGACATAGCTATTATGCTATTGTGATCTTCTGCTAGGATTATCCTAGATGTGTACTAATTATTCCCAATGAGGGAAACCATAGAGTCTATGATTCTTTGGGTCTGGCTCACTTCACTTAGTATGATTTTTTTAGTCTTGGATATTTTCATATACTTAGTTGTTCATTTGTAGATCTTCTTTATTAGAAATACCTACACAGATAATTATCTCATTTTTATTTAGATTAATATTTTTTGCTATTGAGTTCTTAAAGTGAATAGTTCACAAAGACTTTCCCATATTTGAAGGACTATCTCATCATGTTGTTAACTGCCTCCTTTGTTTTCTCTGATATGATTTTGTTGTCTTTGTAGTTAAGATAGCTGTAGATATGTAGAATATTTCTTGAATCACTATTTTTTCTAATAGTCTATGTATTCGCTTTTGTGCTGGTTATCAGCCTGTGTTAGATACTGTAGCTTTGTAGTATGTTTGACATGAGATCTTGAGATGCCTTCAGCTTTGTTCTTTGGATCAAAATGGTTTTGGCTAAAATAAATCTTTTGTGATTCCATATAATTTCAAAGATGGTTTTATATTTCTGTCAACAACAGAGAGTTGAGAGAAGGAAAAGAAGAATGGGACCACACAAATGCCAATAGAACTTGAGAAATGAAGGAGTGTAAAGTTTCTCTTAGATCCCTTGACCATCTGTATGTTGACTTGTGTCTATGTCTTTCTTATCTTCATGGGCCTCCTTACTTTACATAGTCCAACATGACATCTCAGGCAATTCACCATCACTATTTTCTAGCATCCCATTTCTCCTCTCCTTTGCAAAAGCTTCTTGTTTGGTAAAAGCCCCCATACCCTCTGAAAAAAAAATTCACCCCTACTGATGTATTAGAATGTTTCCCTTATGTTTTCTTCTACTTTCATAGGATTGGGTTTTAAATTAGGTTATTAATCCATTTTGTTTATTTTTAAAATATGATCATAGGTAGGAGTATAATTTCATTCTTTTAAATATGGAAATCCATTTTTCCAGTACCATTTATTGAAGAGATTGTTTTCTCTGATATGATTTTGTTGTCTTTGTAGTTAAGATAGCTGTAGATATGTAGAATATTTCTTGAATCACTATTTTTTCTAATAGTCTATGTATTCGCTTTTGTGCTGGTTATCAGCCTGTGTTAGTTACTGTAGCTTTGTAGTATGTTTGACATTAGATCTTGAGATGCCTTCAGCTTTGTTCTTTGGATCAAAATGGTTTTGGCTAAAATAAATCTTTTGTGATTCCATATAAGTTCAAAGATGGTTTTATATTTCTGTCAACAAATAATATTTTGATGGGTACTAAAGTAAATCTGTACATTACTTTGAGTGTTGTGGTCATTTTAACAATATTACAATTCCTCTAAACCACAGATATGAGTTATATTTACAACTTTTTGGTGTCTTCTTCAAAACTCCTCCATTAATATTTGCAATGTGGAGATATTTTGCTTCCTTAGTCAAATTTATTCTTAAGTATTTTACTACACTTATAACTGTTGTGAATAGAATGCTTGTTTATTCAGAAAGTTTGTTATTGGTGTATAAAAAACTGATTTTGTACGTTGATTTTTGAATTCTGCAACTATTAAATTTGTTTTGTCAGTTCTAACAGTTTTTTGGTGTGTGTGGTATATATGTGACACACACACTAAATATATACACACATATGTACACTCTGCATACACATGCATGCAAATATATTTTGAAACAGGGATAATTTCTCTGCAAATGTTTTTGTTTTTGTTTTTTGCCACTATGTATTTCTTTCTCCACTCAACAGAGATTTCTTGAACAGCTACCTAGTTTGCAAGCTATACTGGGAGCCAAGCACACAGTAGTGAATTTCATCTTCTGAAGGTCAGAGATTTCACAATAGGAGTGCCGTCCAAGTTGAGGATGAAAGAAGTTTGAGATGTTATTCAGACAAAGTGGGAGGTCTGGGAGCAGTCTGAGCAGACCATTTTATCTTTCAACTATCCCAGTGGGTCTGAACAATAGAAATTAGGCAAGGATTCTAAGAATCAAAGTTCCATGATTGTGCAATCTCATATTTAAAAGATGAAGATATGCATCAATTAGACTTCCTTTTCTTTTTCCTAAAGAGTCATATTGAATGTGTCCTCAAGACCAAAGGAAGTTCGGCTATTTCCAAAATGGCTATTGGTTTGTTTTCACTAGCAAATAATGCTTGTTTGGCAATCTGGTTTGTTTTGATAATTGAAGGCAGAGTTCTTACTATGGTCCCTTTCACAGGAATATCAAGTTTGCCTTCTCTTTTGAGGTTATCATTTACAAAGGCTTGAACCTCTTTCTTCGGAGGCCAGGTAGTAGGATTTGTTTGCATAGCAGCCCTTTGACAGGGCCATGAGGATTCTGGAGCAAAGTCTGCTCCTGTATTTGTTATGGGGCCTGGCTATGAAAGGAAAGTTGTTTCAACCTAGCTAAACAAAGATCTCTAACTTTATTGGCAATATGTAGGGTATCTTTCTGTCTGATAGAGACCAGAAAAGTCTACAAGTAGGATGGAAAGGACAACCTGGATTTAATGTGGCAGAAGATTGACTGTCAGTCTTCAGGGTGGCAGTTGTCAAGAAATAGGACGAGACATAATCCTTCCTAAATCATTAAGTCATCATCTTCCTAATGAATTCCATATTCTACTGGCTTTGAGGAGAGTCAACACCCAATAAATGGAATAAACATTGTGTTTGGAAGCAGAAGCGTATTTCACAGGGGTGAGGTAAGGAGAGTTCTAACAGAACCTTGAGAGCAGCAGTAGAAAGACGAAGAATGTTTAGTGACATACCAGAATGGCAGACAACATTGGCCTTGACTGGATTACAAATTATCTGTACAAGGAGAGAGAACCAGGACTCTTAGCTAGGCAGGGAAGTTGGGCATAGTTAGAACTCTGTTTTTGAATATCATTAAAATAGCTATTTTTAGGCGAATTCATTGAGAGAAACTTCGTTGCCAATTCACAAGAGGAAATGTCACTCCATGGTCCATAGAAATCCAGGCTATTTGAAACATTAGAGATGTAGAAAGAATTCTATCACTGATGGAATAGAAGGCTATGTTGGGATGAGTGAATAAATTGGTCCGTGAAAAGAATTAAGCAACAAAAACATTTTAATATGACTTTTACAGTATTGTATTATTAAAATCAATAACTTATTTATTCTGAAGGAATTTGTAACTTAACAGAGTAGTCATGTATGTGATGCTGTAGGGTGCTCTGGTAGAATGTGAATGGAATACTAAACCTGTAAAAGAAGGGAGTAATTATCTTTGCCTGAAAAAAATTGGGAAAGAGATAGTTGTCTCCTGGCAGTGGGGGGTGGAGGTAGGGATAAGGGGAAATATTTGATCTAGAACTTGACAGAGTTTGCCAAAGTGAAGAAAAAAGCATATTCTAGCTTAAGTTTCCTCCATATACCTTTAGTCACTGACTCATTTAAAATAAAATCTATTATGTAAGAAAGCTCATGCTCATCATGGTTGAGAGTGAATGGGTATATGAGCAATAAAAGTCCACAGGATACGTGGACTATGTGGTCCAACAGAAATACAATGTGAGCTACAGATGCAAACCACAAATGTAATTTAAAAATTTATTGTAACCGCATTTAAAATAAAGAGAAGCAGTTTAAATTAATTTGGATAATATATTTAATCTAACCTAATACATCCAAATATTTTTATTTCAACTTGTAACAAATTTTTTTTTTTTTTGCCAGTCCTGGGCCTTGGACTCAGGGCCTGAGCACTGTCCCTGGCTTCTTCCCGCTCAAGGCTAGCACTCTGCCACTTGAGCCACAGCGCTGCTTCTGGCCGCTTTCTGTATATGTGGTGCTGGGGAATCGAACCTAGGGCCCCGTGTATCCGAGGCAGGCACTCTTGCCACTAGGCTATATCCCCAGCCCATAACAAAATTTTTGTATGCTAGTTTACCTTTTCTTTTGGCACCAAATCCCTGAGATATATTATATGCTTACCACCCAAATCCAGCTAGCAATGTTTCAAATGCCCAGTGGATGTAGGTGGCTGTTGGCTGATATTTTGGATGACTTTGATAATTGGCTTGTTAATTTTGAGAATAGTCCCTTGTGAGAACAGGGACAGGTTGTGATACCTCTGCAGATGGCAAGCCTAAGACTGGTTCACAGGGGAGAAGAGAGACAAATGGCCCTCAGGAACAGCTAGATGACCAGTGCTTTGTACTTCCTGATTTTATCCAAAGCTAGCCAGCAAGGTCAGACCTAGTGTCTGCTACTCCACCCTTACAAAGTATGTCCAAGTCAACTTTTCCTGGGAAAATGTTCATTTTGCTTTCCTTTTATTATTTTATTTTAAAAGCCCACAGGCTACTCTTCTCAACACCTAATAATGTCTTTCCCAGTTCTCTTAGGAAACGAGGCCTTGAAGTTTTCCTCACATATTAGCCCCAGTGGACCCTGTCTCCATTCCATAGAAATGTTGCCCAGAAATGAGCTCACAGATCTTCTCATCATGGCCAGAGGCAAGTAGTACTTACTGCCTGGGACATCAGGAGGAAAGGACAGAGGCAAGCTCAACTTCCCTGAAATTATGCATGGATATTGCCACTCACAGAGAGCCTAAAACAGATTCAGCTCTGGGTGAAAGCCTAAGAAAGAATCAGTCCTTCAGATTCTTTAATCTCCCATTGTCTGGGATGGCCACTGGAATCTGTCTTTATAACCATATTGAGATGGGTCCTGGATCTGTACTCTTTACTGGATACTACTTGGGTTACATCTGATTTTCTGATGTTCCACGTCCTACCAATACTTAAATTGATACTACGTAGGATGTCATTGTACTTGGTCATCTTCTCTAAGTCCCCAAGAATACTTCTATTCATAAGTTCATGGAAATCTATCCAAGAGCATGATTGCAGCTTCTAGATGTATTACTGAGGCAATCAAGATATTAACAGGATATGAAACTGGTGCTAGACATTACTGCTTACAGAAATGATGTATGATATGTATGGATGTCAAAGTGCTGTTGAAGAAATAAGCCATATTCTTATCCATCTCGCCTTCAAAGTTTTCTGGGAATGGTTGAAATGTATAACCTTTGTAGAAAAGAGGTATAGAAGATGCTATGTTTGGATGGAAAGTCAAGGAAGTTTATTGAGTTGCCAAGTTGTTTTGATTTGAACTTTAGCATCATCATTTATTGTTTCATTATCATCATGAATGTTTTTGCTTTTTTCTTGGGATATCTATATCTATCTATTTATCTAATTTATGTTTACAGACCATTTAGTAATTGTCTTTGTCAGCCTACTGTACCAGAATATTTGTGTGTGTGTGTGAACATGTGGACATGCATATATATGAGTCTTTGACTACAGAGAAGCAGATAAGATAAGCCTTTACTAAAATCATTATCACCTGATTCATTACATGGAATACCATCTGGTGTATTTCATCAAGACTCCTTCTATAAATAGTCATTAAATTAGTTTTTAGGAAGCTCATAAATCAGGCTATATGACAAAAAAAATAAGATATCAAGTAACTTTGTTTTAATCGTCTCTGCTACTCAGTACTACTCCATTTACGCAGTGATAGCACTTTAATTAAAATACTCTTCATTTGATTTTGTCAAGAAATTTAGGGAAAGAGAACTGAGGTGTTAAATTCTATAGGGTTATATACTGACATTAAAATTAATAGTATGATATAAAAATGTGCCTCCTTCAGATAGAAAATGATTTAATCTGTTAACTTGAGACAATAACCAGAGGTGAGATGTTTGAACTTGAATTTGCTTATGAGATATTATAAGACAGACTCTTACTTGAAATTTAACTACATATATTTTCCCTCCATTATAAGGCACTTGTATTTGGTTAGTAGCCATCATAGTGGTGTATGTTCTATCCATAGAGCTTCATCCTCTTTGTTGTGCCTGCCTTCTCTGAGCCCTGCTATTTGTTACAAGTTCTGTGCTTTTGGGAATTGCAGCATATGAGGACTGTTGATACCTTTGGGATCACTGGGCCTGGGCCAGCCAAGAAAACAGTGTAAGAGTTGTGTGTGTTTCGTTGAGTGGGCTAGGTGTTTGGATCTACAACATCTAAAGGTACTGAGCCCAGTGGACTGGGCTTACTAAGAATAGAAATAAGGACCATATTTCAAATGATATACTAAAAGTTAACTCTGAAGGGACAAAAGATAGGGACCAATCAACATTTGTGGATAACCGCTGTATGGAGTACAGATTCAAGAGTTTAAGATCAAACAGATGGTATCAAACCAACTAGTCAGTGCAGAATTTGGACAATAAATTCAATGTTTATGAAGAATTCAAAGCTCTTTGTATAACACTGTACTTTCTCCTCTTCTACTAGAAACTGAGTCTTGGAGTTGGATAAAGTTATTAACTGTTTTGTTTCATAGGTGAGCACTCAACTGACTGCATAGGGTGAAGATATGAATAAAATTCTGAAAGCAATGTGTAAATGTGAGTCACTGTCATCAGGTAATTAGCTATTCTTCAAGAATACTCAAAATCACACTAAAAAGAAGAAAAGCTGTGTCTTTGCATGGCCTACATAATTTGAATAGATAAAAATCTAGGATATTAGCAAGTTACTTCATTTTCACATTGCTAAATTTTTATGGAATATTTTTCATGCAATCAAATTGTTAATTGATTGAATTGACAGTTTGTTAATTAAATCAAAGCAGCAGAACCAACTGTGAATAGACACATCAGAAACATTCCTTTCTGATGATCTGTGTTCTTCCGAATGGTATTAAGAGCTCACGGAAGGGAAAATATGGAAAATCAAGTTTGCTTTGGCTCTTCACGAATGAGCAACTGATGTGTCATTAAATTCAACAAAGTAGCTGCAATGGTTCCATCCATTGGGCAATTTCTGTGATTCACTGATCTCAGTTACAATGAAGAAAATATATACAACACCATTGATGAGGACCTACTTCAATATTTAAAGTGCTGTTGATATATTTCTTCTATTACTAGGTACACAGGCTAAATTTTCCTTCCCATAAAAATTGACATCATTTCTTCCTGTAGATGTTGACAACTGTGTTACTCATTCTATTTCTGCTTTTGTGTTAATTTCCTGGCTATTCTGAGACCAAATTTTGTCAAACATAAGCCAGTTAGGTTCAATATAGAAATGCTTCCATGCTTATTGTAAGTGTTCAATTCTTTCTGTTTCTTCAGTGCCTAAGTTTTTTTTTTTGGGGGGGGGGGTAAGTCACGGGGCTTAAACTCAGGGTCTGAGTGCTGTCCCTAAAGTCTTTTTGCCCAAGGCTAGTGTTCTACCACTTTGAGCCACTATGCCACTTTCGGTTTTCTGGTGGTTAATTGGAGGTAAGAGGCTCCTAGACTTTGCTGCCCAGGCTGGCTTCGAAACACAATCCTCAGATCTCAGCATTCTTAGTAGTTAGGATTACAGGCATGAGCCACCAGTGCCTGGCAATGCTATTTTTATTGGTAGCTTTTCCTGGTTTTATTTTTCAAAATAATATCTTGTAATAAAAAATGTAATCTATTTCTTAACATCTGACTAATTTCCTATGTGGTAAGGCAAATTGACATTTAAATAAGCCATTAGAATTTTCCCTGACAACATTTGTGCAGTATATACATATAAAGACCCTAGAATATCTGTGTAAAAATGTACTATTTCAGTCATGGAGTGTTTTCCTTTGTCAGTTAGATTTTAGAGACATCAGAATAAAATTGATTTCATTCTTTTTCTTCTCTAGTTCATAGAATCTTACTAGTCTTTCATGACCCAGGCTCAATTTCTGCTTTCCTCATGAAGTCTTCTTGGCTGTTGTAGCCAATGACTCTCTTCTTGGAACTTTCATAACACTTTGAGCTCATAGTGCACAGCTTAACATTCAGTTAGGCTGCCCTGGATTTTTCCTTCATTGTTTTTGCTCCAGCTGCAGAAAGCTTGCTTGTCATCCCTTGACTCTGCCTGGTGCATTTCCAGCCGTGACTTCGATTTTGCTACTTCTACTTGTCCGATGTGACCTTTCCTATTCACTTATCAGAATCTACCCATGCATCCAGGATCCAGATGGGTTAATCTGGCTCCATAAAGCCTGCATAGACCCATTCAGCTAGGAGATCTCTAAATTCAGTCCATCAGCTATCTTAGAAAAACTATTTTCATAGATAATTTAAATTTCTTTATATGTTCCTTAAAAGCCAATGTGTTAATTATTTAAAGTGAGAGTTTAACTCAAAGAAGCATGAGTAATAGATACTCATTGTTACAATCCATATTTATATCTATGCCCTCTGATAGTGGTTCTTCAAATTAGTTGTAGATCAGAATCACAAGTAGCATTAATTGAATGCATAACTGAAGGCCCTAAAGTAGACTGATGATTGATGATATCATGGGTTTTGGCCTACATACTGTTTTAATTCCCTTCCTGGTTTGAATGTACAGCCAATTCATTTGGTGTATGAGGTGTTGTAGGGAGAATGACTAGGAAGTATTCACAAAAACCTCTCAATACCCAGTTTAAGCTCAGCTAGAAAGTAATAAAGAAATCAGTTACTCCCTAATATAGAACTGAAGGTTAAGGGTTAGAGAAAAAAAAATTAACTCAAGAAAATGACCGATCCTTAATACTTTTCTAAAAATGACAGATCTTTTCATTGGTGTACACAATCTGGTTCACTTCTTGCTTTATATTTTTCTCCTATATTTATAGCAACAACGAAATACTTAAGTTACCTGAGTGCTCTCCTGATGGTTTATGTCTTGTTCTTGGCCAACCTTATATTACTAAAACTTATATTACTTTGCACTCTTGGTCACAAGTATAATATTGCTCAATCTAAGGAATTTAAACAAAAATAATAATCTACTGGGGTGGGAATTTAGAGAGATTGGCTATTGATCAAACTCTTGTTCTTTGCTTTATACACCGAAATGTACTTCTTTTGAGGTAGACTAGATAGGTATGGCAGGAGGAAGGGGACAAGAGAACTACATGGTAGCTAGAGGCTGATCACACAGCTGTGTTACACCACCATGCGGCTCAAACAGTGAAAACACAAGACTACAAAATACTGGCTGGGACTACTGTGGCCAATTTGTTATTCATTTGTTCATTCATCCATTCATTTGTTTATTGGCAGTACTGGGGATTGAACTCCTGGCCTTGACCTTGCTAAGAAGGCACTCTACCCTTATGTTATATCTTTATCCCTTTTGCCTCATTATAATAGCATCTGAATATTATTAGCCATGCAAAACTGACTTTTTTCCTACCATGTGTTTAACACTGGCACATCAGAAATCCCCATCTCAGAACAGGAAAAAAGAAACCCTATTCTGGGAAAATTCTGACTGGTTGCTGGAATTCTTTCCCTTTATTTCACTCTTAACTAATGAATAATCCTCCCTTCTATTAATGTTTGCCCATAAGGCACTGTCTAAAATCCTGTGTAAATGGGCCTTCATTCTGTGTGTAGTCTCATCCTATAATATAAAATGTCCTCCCAGTTTCTTACCTTATATAATCTCTCAGATTTTCACTGATAATAACAAAAAACTGTCTGGAAATACTAGGCCGAGGTTTCCATTTGGTCATTCTATCCACCTAGAGATAACAATTTTCCAGCCTCTCTTGGTGTTGGATATGACAATATGACACATATGGGCAGAAGTGATTGTGTACCACTGGCCCATGCTCTCCCTCTCATGTTCAATGCTTCATTGTTCTCTTCCAGATTGGTTCCTGAGAGAGAAAATGGTTTGGAAAGAGCAAAGAGAAGTGGAGCCCCAATCTAAAAGGCACCTGAGTCCCTGAGACAATGCTGGGAGAAAAGATACCTTAGGGAACTGCACACCAGGAAGCACTGGAAGTAAAATTTTTTAAAAAAGTACACTGTGCAAGACACAACAATTTTGGAATTGGAGTAACCATTGCATACACTGTGGTATCTCACATAATAGAAAAGAAAGAATAACAGTATGGACACAGTCAAGGACAGTTATTGTACTTGGGCTCCTTTGGAAACTGGAACTACATCAGGTGTCTTTCTAAATTTGTGTGCTTAACTTGTTTATTAAGACCATTATTAAAGCTATTTCTCATAATCAGTAAAGAGAGCAAACAGTTCCATAATTTTTACTCACTGTAAAAAAATGTATTGGGAAAGTACACTGAGGAGAAGCAATGTGGGGATATTGGATAAGACTGATAGGACCAGATTGAGGTTTGCTGTGAGGTAAGGCAGATAAAAGGGACAGGTAACAGGTAACTAGAAAATTAAAAACAATAAATATTAAAAGTGACAAACTCAGAAATTCGAATCTGGAAGTAAACTGAAAAACTAGAGCTGGAAGCTTCCCTCCTATTCCCTCCTTTCAGATGTTAAATAGGGAGAATAATTTTAAGACTAGGCAGATGCTCTCTCCCTGTGAGATGTTAAGAAGCTGCAAAGCACCTGGAATGGGTAAAGAGATCAGAAAATTAGAAGGAACTTCTGGTAAAGGAAACTCATTCATGGTCCTGTGTATCAAATAGGCTTAATTCACAATTCTGTATGCTTTACAATAATAAACAGAACCCCAATTGGCCACCTGCAATTGATAGAGAATTCTCTGCTGCTACTCTGGATAGGCAGAGGCCACAAAGCCCTTCTGGCTTAGAAGCTGGCAGAGACCAGCTGGCCTAGGCCAGTATTACATCTCCAGGGCCAGCACTGCTGTTGGATTCTTATCTCAGGAGTTTTATGAATGAAGTGCAGGACAATAGAGGAAAAAAGAGAAGTACTTTATTCTTTCTTCCTCTCTTCTTCAGGTGATGGTGTCATACTATCAGTATCTCTCCAAGTTCATGGGTGCTCATTCCTAGGCTTGTGCTCTGAGCAGTTGCCCTTATTCTAATTAGTTGTTACAAAGGCCCATATCCCCTCAAATACCTTTAACACTATTAGGAAACAGGCCACAGAGGAAAGACAGAACAAAAACAATACTAACAAACCAATTCAGCTCCAGTGGAGAACTGAAGTGAGACACCAAGGTGACCAGAGATGAGCCAGGAGACAGGACAGGAACATGGAGACCTATGGCATGGTGTGATTGTGACTGAGCTTGTCTGACTCTAAATAGGGTCAGGAAGGGGGCAGGGTCACAAGAAGCTCCCAGTCCCATGCACTTGACTGACAGGTTTAGTAACCTATAGGCCAAGTGCCCATCCCTGTCTCCAGGGATTCAGGAACACCTAACACCTGGGGGTGGGACTTCCCTTCCTCTGGGAATTCAGGCACACCATGAAGACAAGATGCCAGACCCTGCAATTCACATGGGGCCAAGGTGGCACTGGCCAGACCTGACCTCCTTACTTCAATACCCACAATTATGTTTTGTTTTTCTTTCTCTTTCACTCAAACTCTCTTATGGTAATATACATCTTAGTAGCCTCAAAATATAGCTTTTTCCCCCTTTTGTATTAAGTTGAGAACTTTCACTTTTCACTTAAAGGAAGCACTTTATAGCTTCTTTTTGGCATATCTGATTTTCCAGTATCATTACTCTTACTCTTTGGGGCCATCACTAAGTCAAATGAAGCACACTTCAATACTGTGACAGCTGATGTGGTTAACTAAGAAGGTGACTGAGTGACTGACAGGTGAGTATTAGGTATATAACTTTGACAGACTGACAAAAGTGTGCTCCTTTTCCTGGGTGAGATAGAATAGGATGGAGTAAGAGTTCATCTCTTCTCAGAATGGTGCACATTTTAAAGCTCACAAATTGATTGTTTCTAGAATTGTCTACTTAGTCTTTTTGGACTGTGGTTGACTGAGAACACCTGAAACTACAGGAATCAAATCTAATGTTATCACAAGAATAACTCTTGCAGACAAGACCTTACCCAAATGATCATCATGGTTGTTTTACCAATGAAAGGCTGCCATCTTGGGCCTTCTAACATATGATCATGTCTCTACAGGTAGTGCTTCTCACATTTTAATATTTCTATTTATTAGTCAGGCATCTTATTAAAAAGATGATTCTAACTGAGGAGGTTTGAGGCCTAAGATTCTGGATTTCTAACAAAATCCTTAGCAATCTGCTGCTGATTCCAAAAGATCCACAGTTCGCTAATCAAGGCCTATGGAGGAGGTGCCTCTGCCTTCATAGGAAAGAGAAAGAAGGAAGGGACTATGGACAGCCTTTTAATTACCTTCCTCCAGATTTTTCTTTGCTTAATTTGGGACACTTTTTTTTCATCATACTTATACCTAATATCTAACTTAAGTAGTAGTATTTGTAAGTAAAATTGCATTAATGAGGGATTTATAGATACATATTTTCCTTTCTTAGAGCAAATAGGTAGCAAATCTGTTTTGGAGGGGTCAAGAGATCAAAGCATACTTTACTTAGAAATATATGATAACCTCAAAGTCTTTATATTGCCTGATGTCTATAAGTATAAACTGTTGTTGCACCATGGTATATGGAATAATGTATATATATACATATATATACACATACACATGTATATATGTATACATGTATATGTGTATATGTACACACATATATACGTATACGTACATATGTATGTATATATCATCATGGTGATATAGAAAATGTACATTAAGTATCATTTTTTATGGAGCGATTTTGAATTGATTTTGAGTGGAGCGATTATAAAAGATCAAGCTAGGTTTGTACTGTATCAAGGCCAATGAGATACTTTCTAGCAGTCCAGAGCAGCATCTGTAGGAACACCTGCTGGCTTGCAGCCATGTGGATGCACACACAATCCTTCGTTGTTCTTTAGTTCTGCAATCAGTGGGCCTTCAGCTCTCTCAGTGGCTACAGAGGCTTTTCCTGGACCACCAGTATTCCTAACCCACCCATTTCGGAGAATAGAAGCTACCTAATGTTGTAGAACTAAAGGCCTTCTTCAACAGGGTGATTTGAATGTGCACTCGAGCTATTTCATTCTTAGCCTTAGTTACTGGGCTGAAAAGAATAATCAGTTGTAAGAAAACACAAATGGCCTGACTGCCTTGTATGACTGTATTCCATGGATCACGGTCATACAGGAAAAGGATGAAATCTGAGCTAATCTCATCGAAGAAAATGGAATTGGAAGTGGGAGAATATCCAGGTGTCAAGATTCTGGATGGCTCTTAAAGTATTTCCCTCTCAGCCAGCTGTTGGTGTCAAGTTGAAAGGAATGAGGGATGGTTTATTAGATTTATTGTTTTGCCTCAGGGCATCTTTTCTTACTGGTACCACATACCTGTCTCTACATAGGTTTTCAGGAAGTTTTCTCAGTTTTTATTCTGTGCTTCCAAGGTTGGATCCCTGAAGATTTGGAAAATTTGTCTGTTTCAACTTAATGCTATCCATTTTCTCTTCTGTAGCCTCACCTCTCCAGGTACCTTACTTGGATTTGTGCTTTAAATCCCACAGAAAAGTAATAACTCACCTTTATACATAACCTTAGAGATCTGTTGCCTCTACTCCATTGAGATTTCTTAAAACAGACAATATCTTCCAAATTCTGGGAACTATTTATAGCCTACAATTTTATTTTAAGTCAAATTTTCAATCATGTGGGGAAGTAGAATAACTATCTTTAAGAGACATGCAAAGTTTGAAAAATATTACTCCTCTAGCCAGATGCTTGTTGAGTTTACATATTGATCCTAGCTATTTGGGGGGTTGAGAAATGGAGGATGGCAGTTCAAAGCCAATATAGGAAGAAGAAAAGTCCAATAGATTTAATCTCCAAACTAACCAGCAAAAACAAGTTGACAGAGTAGCTGAGTTAGACAAGAATGCAAGGAGGAGAGCAACAGAGTGTTATTACCAAATACCCTAGGAGAACTAGTTTATTTTCTGTTCTTGTTCCTCCATGCCTACTAGGGTAGAATGTAAACTGGAGGAACTTCTTTCTAAAATAGTCTTTGGGTTAGCAGAGATTTGGAATTTTGGGATAAGGAAAGGAAATGAACATTCCACATTCCACATGAAGAAGAGAGTTGTAGAAATGGGATGACAAAGGTATCTGAGAAGAGTGGCAAGTCTTGACGGGAGTATGTAGTGCACAAAAGACACTGGCCTGTGCCTGGCAGACAGCATTAAACTTTCAGAGAAAATCGATTTGTTCAAGAGCAGTGGGATGAAAATGTTTATGGAAGAGTCTGCTTAAGAGTTGTTATATCTTCCCAGGGTATAGAAGAAGTTGTCTAGCATGGACCTTGTAGGTTGGTTTAATAGCATGGTGGCTGTCATATGTCCTTTGAAGCTAATACACAAAAAGCTGTTTCTTAAAGGAGCCCAGCCAATGATATTGCTACTTGTAGTCATGCTATTGCTTGTGAGTCACATTTCTTGAGGGTTTTGTATGTGTTTCATTGAGGTAAGCACTTTGCCAAATCATTCATGGCCTCTCTGGGTGATAGTTATTAACAGAAAGCTCATTTTGTAGGGAGATGCAGCTGAGACTTAAAAGAAGCAACCTGGAGATTTTAGAACAATAGTTCCTTTCTTTTTTATTTTCAGTTACACGTGTGTTGAGATTAATCGTCATATTGCTTTAAAATTTCATAGGAGCCAAGTATGGTGGATCTTGCCTGTAATTCCAGCAACTGGGAAGTGGAGTCAGGAAAATTGGTAGAGGCAGTGTTTGAGGACAGCTTGGTTACACAGCAATCTGGGCTTTACATATCAATACCCGTAAAATCTTATAATAGGATTCAAGTCTGTGTCTATTAACCATCTTTCTTATTTATAATATGGGCTATGACCACTTTTTTATTTTCATGTATATTTTAGACAAATATATTGGTCATGTTAAGATCTATTTACATTAATGATTATTTTGTGTAATTTATCAGTCAATTGCAACATGAGGTTACTCTATAACCCAGGCTATGTCTTTAAGTAGCATTCTTGTAAAATCATTAAGAAAATTAAAATCACAGCATATGAAGATGAGTTTCTCTGCAAACTATAGACATTTTTATTTTGTTTTATAAGAATGTATAGACATGTATTGGAACTAGGGCAAGGAAAGGGAATAACAAAAAGGAGAGACAAAGGATAAAAAGACAAACCATTGAAAAAATGATACTTACAAAGCCAGTTGATGTAAACTAACCGTATAACTTATGGCGGGGAGGGAACTGGGGAGGAGGGAGATGGCCTTGAGAGAAAAAGCTAAGGGGCAGTGCCCACATGGTAACCTCAGACCCCAAGGTAGCTGTGCATACGCGCACATGCACACACACACACACACACACACACACACACACACGTGCTGCCCTTTTTGTTTTGTCATCGATGTAAGACACAACCCCATTTCTGAGATGTTAGAATGTGAACAAATGCCCATTTTCGAGAGAAAATTATAAATTATCATTATAAATGGCTTGAATTATTTCATAATACATGCCTATCTTGAAATTTTCTTCAAATAGAATCTATTAATTTTTATCCTTAGAAAAAGTTGACAATTCTAATGTGTTGGGAATATTTAGAACAGCCTCATTCCCAGAGATATGGATTCTGGACATGGGGAGTGGCTAGGGATTGAACCCACAACCTGGCACATTCTGGGCAAGTGTTTTAGCACTGCACTCAAGGCACTCTCCCTCTTGAGTCTCTCTAGCTCCTCCTCTCAAGTTTTAACTTAACTTGCAGTTTTATTACTTCCTGTGTAAGAATAAACAGATTTTTGTCACATGGTTTAAAGGGGACAGATACTCTGCCAAATACAGTGGGATGAAGGCATATTTATTTCGTTATCTATCAATTCTTCATGCCAAAGAATGTAAAGAAGACAAAAACTTGTAAATGAAAAATCTTATATACACCAAAATCTGAAAATGAATAAAACCCCAAAAGACAATCTATGAATTAAAACTTCCAAATATAGTATTATTGGATCAAATGAAGGGAAAGCTTATGTACACTTCCGTGGTCATTCAGCAGAGTGGAAGGTTCTCTGAATGTAAGTATCTTCAGGATTATATTCTGTGAGTTTAGGGGTATATATATTTTAAAACAATGGACAATAAGGAGTGAGGATGAGATTAATACAGAGAAAAGTAAAGAACAGGTTTATTAGGTCTATACATTTTCACAATGAACATATACTTTACTGTTAACATTAAATCTCAAATACAAGTGCCTTTCCTATATATATATATATATATATATATAAAAGATCAGCCTCCATTGCTGCTTTGTCATCCACTCTGCTACAAAGTGTAATGTGTTATGCACTCATTTGATCTTGTTTAAGATTATCTTTCTACCCTGCATGGATGTTTTCTTTTTCCCAGCCTTCGCATTAGCATCACTACATATATCTTGAGCTGACCATCTATATACATGACTGAGAACTCTGAAATCTCAAAGGCTTCAAATAAGAAAGTTCTGTTCCCATTCTTGTTTCCGATCCAAAGTTGTTTGACAGGGATTCCAATTTATAGTATTTATTCAGGGTCCTGAGATGCCTCATTTACTGTGTGCTTCTATCACTGGCGTGGCAAAAAAGAATAGAGTATAGAATTACACCGAACCACTAGCTCTGAAAACACATCCATTGACCCGCTTCTCATTGGTCATTTCAAAGGCAAATAGTCTTGTGTCATGAGGCTAAGAAGTGAAGTCAGCTCGCATACTTAGGAGAGGAGAACAGAAAACCTTGGTGCAGTGCAGTGGATGGCACTACTTATGAAGAATCAGTCCATTCTCTTTTATCTAGCTCAGTGTTAGGCTTGAGAAACTCCACTGAAGAGCAACTCTTGTTACCAACTGAGTTTGGAAACACTTGACAGATAGGACTTGAAATTTAAAGATTGCTCTGGAGATCACAATTGAATTTGTTACTGGTGGCATCTTAATATTTAACCGAGAGCATCATCATGATTGTTGCCATATTTACACTAGTACCTCTAATGAGGCATCATAATGGAGAATGGAGATATGAGATGGGCAGGCTGGGCACTCAGCAGTCAGACAAGCCTGCCACCACCCCAGAGAAGGAAAGAATGAGGTGGTAGAAAGAGGTGAGATGCTTTCACCACCTGAGAATGCAAAGTACAGGTGGGAAGGGGCCATTATTACCTTTTTCTAAGTTGTAAATGTACCCAGTTCTCAGCCAAGAATGGAAGAAACACAGAAAAAATTCAAAATCTATTGAATGAGTAAATCTAACAAAGAAGAATGACTAAAATATCTGCTAATGTCTGAGCTAGATTTTCTGGGTTGTACAATGAGGCTGAAAATGACATAAAAGTTGCTGCTTCTGGAACGAATTAATCTTGTGAGTTAGTAATAATTAAAATACTGATAATATATATAGTTTAAAGCTATTATTGTACTCTATCACAGGATGACTTCCTTGTATTATTTAGGTCAACATAATGAATAAAAATGTGTTTATGCCATGGTACATATTTTAAATAGGTAATAATAAACCCAGATTCATTATTAGGCCATTCATTATTACTTATAGGAATTAATTTGTGTTTTATAAATTTGTGTTACTATAAATTTGTCATGATCACTTTTGCTATTATTTTACTTTGGAGTTACATGCTGGCCTGAAATAACTGAAGTTGATCCATCCCTAAGCAGAAATGACAATCTCATCTCTCTCAGATGCTCCTACGGTGCAGTAAATCATTCTTTGCTTTCCCAGTGAGTGGGATGAGGGCATACATACTTGTTCCTTGCCTTAATTCCACTCCAATAATGGAAATCTGCCTTAAGTGAAAGTTCAAAAACAAGTGGAAATGAAAGCTTAAAGGGAAAAAACAGATGGCAAGTTAGAAAAACAGATGAAGAAAAGAAAATGATGCACATAATTAATATTATAGAAAACCAACAATGATAATACTTAGCATATTAATGGATAATGTGACTGTGGGTTTTAAGCATAACATAATCACAATGGAGAAAAAAAACACCAAAACCTAGCTCTTAGAGCAGAACTCTGAACACTGCTTGCTTGCTTACAGCTGGCAATCAAGTGGATACTACTAGTTAGGCATTTTGCTGGTTAAGCGAAGATGGCATCTTAGGAACTTTTCTGCTAGGGATGGCTTCAAATTTCTATCCTCAGATCAGAACTCCCTGAGTAGCTATGATTAGATGTGAACCACCAGTGTTCCTTTTAGAATAAAAATTTGGCTTTCAAGGAGAATAACCTGTGCTAATCCGGAGTTTGTAAGAAACACAAATAGCAAATACTTAAGTGTGTTCAGAGGATGTTTCTATATTGCATAGAAATATACATGTAATGTGTTTGTGGTGTGTGTGATTGTGTATGTGTGTGTGTGTGTACATGTAGCTAGGTAGGTACATAAATCCAAGTGAATGACAATGTACTAGGTCTAAGTATGTATAGAGTTAAGATCAACATATACATTATATTTTCACTTCTTTTCCTACTAAAGGAATAGTTGTTGAAGCTAATAATAGCCTGCTCGAAGTTGACCCTAATGACCTCTAAAATTCTGCTCACTTTAGCACGTTTTACAGAATTTCATGATTGAAACTTGTTATATACAAGGTTTTGTTTTAAATTATGTCATTCCCCACAATGACTCCATAAACTCTGAACTATTATTGTTCCTATATTAGAAATGAAGAAACAGAAGCTGGAAAAGGAACAAATACAAAAAGTGCATAAGGTCTCATGACAAATGGAAAGGCCAACCTGTGTCTCAGTTACAAACCTATAATTTTAATTCTGTGCTATCAAGCTTCCTTTAGAACTCCTATCAGCACTCCCAGCATCAAAGATATATGCATTTAGCTTGTAACATTTTTGAATTTTAATAGTGCCTGGCAATTAAAGACAAAACAAAAATCAAAGTGGAACTCTAAATTTTTATAGGTGATAGTCAAGATGGATAAGCTTACTGAAACAAATAAGCAATTAGACGATAAAGGACTAAATAGAAAATACAACTGTCATTTTACTGCTTAGGTTAATATTGCTAAGGCTAATAGCTGGTATGTTTGTCTTTGCCAAAAATATGAACTCAGTATGATGAATTATGCATCACTTGGGCTAAATCTGATTGTGAAATCCTCCAAAGAATTTAGTTGAATCCTGTTTTTCCAGTTAGAGCATTTATATGCCTCAGGGAAAAATTGGTTGTGAGGAGAATTTCATCGAAAAGAAACCTTTTCTATGAAAAGAAAAGAGGTTTTTCCAACCCACACCACTAAGGAATATGTGGGAAGTTATGAACATACTTCCATAAAGAAACAAAGAAACATGAGCAAACACTACAGCTGACATTTCCTGAATGCTTACAACTGCTGGGCTCTGTGTGTGTAGAGCTTTGCATATATTAGCTTGCTTAATCTTCACAAAATAAGGCAAGAAAAAACTTGATGAGAAATCCTGGCGTAAAGGAGTCTTTTTTTTAAAACTGGAAGGTGTGTACTCTGCCTATGGAAATGTGAATATATTATCAATCATATTGGCTATGTGAGAAAAAAATCAGTATTGAGTTGCTTGGAATCCCAAACATATTTAGCATGTTTGAAGTGTCACTGAATTGCTAAATTAAAAATATATGACATATGCTTCTTATATTCACTTGTCATCTCTTCTAGGCCTAAATGTGTGGTTGAACCTTAGAGAGGAAAGGTTAACTCAGAAGGGAATTTCTCTTTCATTTCTGTTCATTTTGTTCTTTTGGAGTTATTACTATATCAGGACTATTTTGTTCTTTCTGTATGTATTGCTCTATCAGTAGTAAATGGGTAACTAATACTTTCCTCTTGCCAGATTCAGCTCTATTTTCCTTGTTCCATATTACTTTTGTATGGTCAAGAACCACATCAGCACAAGTAGCTGGAAAATATGCTATACAATTGGCTTCTGGTTGTCTGGTCAAGGTTAGAATCATAGAATCTATCCCTACGTTGAAAGGAAAAGTGCACAGATCATATGGGGTCTACCTATTTTAGCTCAAATGCAGATGAAAACAAAACAAAACAAGTTGGGTCCTAGTTGCTCATGCCTGTAATCCAAGGTACCCAGAAGGCTAATATCTGAGGACTGATGTGGAAAGCCAGCCTGAACACAAAACTCTATAAGGCTCTTATCTCAAATTTGTCAGCAGAAAGCCAGAAGTAGAAGTGTAGCTCAAGTGGTAGAGAACTAGCCTTGAGTGAAAGGCCCTTAGGTTATGTACTAGCACCAAAAACAAACAAAAATGATAACAAAAAATACCAAAACAATAACAGCAAAACTAAATAAAGAGAAGTAAGGTTGATGTGACTGAATTCTTAACTATGGGACAGTGAAAATTTTAGTTTGATATCTCTTCACCCTATTTCTTGTGAACAATATAATTACTCTTTGAGAAAGAATAATTTGACATGAAAGTTCATAGTTGGAGTATCAGGGTATAAGTAGCTGACATCTTTCTTCACATGTGTTCTTGACCTTTCTGCTTCTGCCCAATAATTCACTGAGTACCAAGTGATGAATATATTATAGATCACACCCTATTAGATTTAATGACTTAATTAGAGTCATGCTGCTTACAATATCTCTTTTAATAACTTTCGGGAATGGCTCTGGGTCATCTCACCAAGATAGCAGAGAGAGTAGTAGCCTGAATGACAACATCTTATCGGGGGACAAACAGGGAAACATGTTTCAATAAATACACAATTGTTTTACCAATCTAATGCTAAATACAGTGTTAGAACATGTAGGATACAAAGATATAAAGGATACAGTTGTTCCAGTAATGAGTTTCTGTGGTATTATGAGTCAGGGTGCAGTGTTAGCATGGATAAAAGCAAAAGAGGAAAAGAATCTAGCAACAAGATAAAGTAGACAAGAAGAAAAAGTGACTGATAGGGAAATGAGAGAAAAAGTCTAAGTGAGAAATAATAGTTCTTTAAAGAAATTAAACCTCCCTTTAGTGACAGGCACTATTCTAAGATCTTTGTACTAACATGATACTATACATGACTATGTATGCATAATAGAATAGCATTAATCTGATTTACAAGAATGCAATGAGGTATGTACAGTGTCATCTTCATTTGCAACATGTGGAAAGGTAAATACGGATGTCAGTGTCCTTGCCTAAAAGGGCAATTGCCTGTGAAGTGGAAGAAACAGATTTCAAATCCATGCATATGGCACAAAGACCAACTGCTAAATCACTCTACCACACAAGAATGGTATGAAGACAGTGAATGGAATAATCTATAGCAAATATACTTTATTGACTCATGAAGATACAGGTCTTCAAGGAACCTTTCTTTAGAGGTGACCTTGTTTACTAAAGTGCCAGTATGGACAATAATCACATTGCTATTGTGTTTACCTTTATAAATGCTTGTGTGATCTTGGTTTACTTTAGTGCAGGAAATGTATTTAAAAGAAGAGCAGACAGAGACAGAGACAGACAGATAGAAAGACAGACACATAAATTATTGGCTATGGGGTTTGAACTCAGGGCCTAGGCTCTGTCCCTAAGCTTTTCTGCTCAAGGGCAGTGCTCTACTACTTTGAATTACAGCTTCACTTTTGGTTTTCTGGTAGTTAATTAGAGGTAAGAGTCTCACAGACTTTACTACCTGGGCTGGCTACAAACCATGATCCTCAGATATCAGCTTCCTGAGTAGTTATGATTACAAGTGTGAGTTACCAGTACCTGGCTAAGAGAATATATTTTAAAGAAGAGAATTCTTGTTTATTATGACTTCAAACATTTTTAAAGGTATTTTTATATTTTTTAGAATAGTTTAAAATACCTAACTAAACATAATTAGATATATTTAATTAAATATTTTAAATGTATCTAAAAAGTCATTATATGAAAGGTGTTCCAGTCAAGAGCACTTCCATATTTGCTCTCTGGAAAAGATGAAATTTCCTAATGGCCAATGATACATATAAATGGATTCAGGGGAAAAATATAGATTAGGTTAAGGGAAACTGGTAAATCAAGGGGCCATAAGTGGCAATATCCATTTTATTCTTACTACTCCTGGAGACAATAGTAGGATTGTCATTCCATCTCTCATCCATTCGCTAATAGCTTTATGCTGTGGTGATGAGGAGAAGTATAAATGGATCTTTTAGATAGATGATGATTCTTTTATCACTTCACTTGAACTTTGAAAGGAATGCTTGTAATGACACCTGTTTATCTCTTACCAATCTCATAGTCACTTTTGATTCAATGGTCTCCAGGGCTGTTGATTGTGAAAATATTCATCTAAGACAATTATTGTTTACTTCTTTCATAAGACATCGATGGTTATAAGTCATCATCCTTGAACAAGTTTACCTGGATTGTATTCCAAAACCTTGAGTCAGTAAAAGGTTTCAAAGAAATTAAGGACAAGGCTCAGTGAACTTCAGTGGTTTGCCTCCAAATCTACCAGAATTCCTGATATATATTACTGCTCCAGACTTTGAGAAAATTGAGCTCATGTAGATGAAAAGTAGTGGGCTCCATCACCATATGCAGAACACAATATTTTTGATGATATGAAATATCCAATATAAGTCAGATCTACCTTAATGGCAATAAAAGAACTAGACTAAAATTCAAGATAGGACTTGCCTAATATTACCAATGAATATTTCCCAATGCATTTGGTCTATTATTGTTAAAATGATTATCTTAATCCTATATAGGCATGGCTATTCAATGTGCCTTTCACTTCGGGGAATTCCAGATGCAGTAATGTAAGAGGCTTAATTTGTTTTAGAACTTGTTGTAACCTTGCTGCTAAAACACTGACATCATCACCAGATTTAGGCACAAGTGTCTGTCCCAACAGGCAGGCTATCAGTTCACATTCTCTTCTGACATGTAGCTTTGTACATTGTACATTGACATCATTTCTACTGTCCCAAGGAGATAAGTCTAAGAAACTAGATTGATACAAGTCATAGAAGACTGACCATTTTAGTTGTATTGGCTAGTCATTGAAGTAGCTAGTCACATAACTAAAATTGTCAGTAAATAAATAAACCGCACTATGATTTTAATAAATTTGTTATAATTTAGGAAAAGGGTTAACAAGCAAGATCATAAGTATTAAGAGGAGAGACCATTGGATAACACAAAGAACACTGGTTCTGGCAAGCTATGTAAAATGGAAAACTCACTTTGCTATTTTTTTTTTGTTTTCTGTTAAAGCTCCAATTTCTTTACCTTTTAAATATTGAAAATATTCCTAGGTGATGTGCTTAATTGGGAAAGTCCATGGGAGAAACTTACTATGATAGCTAAGAGGAAATGCAAATCAAACCAACTCTGAGATTCAATCTAACCCCAGTTAGATTGGTCAACATCGTGAATTTGAACAACAAATTGTGGTGAGGATATGAGGAAAAAGGAACCCTACTGTAGTGTTAGTGGGAATGTAAACTAGTAGAACCACTCTGGACAGCAGTCTTGGTGGTTCCTTCAAAAACCAAACATAGATCTTCCCTACGAACCTAGCATACCACTCCTAGACATCTACCCTGAGCATCATAAGCCAGAATACTGTAAAAATACTTGCATATCCATGTTCACAATTCACAATGGCTGTCACGGAAATAGATCAGATGCCCTATGTGAGATGAGTGGATCAATAAAATGTGGTATATTTACAAAATAGAATTGTTCTTATCCACTAGAAAGAATATATCATACTCAGGAAAATGGATGGACCTAGAACAAATCATGTTAAGTGAAGCAAGCCAAGATCAGAGAGATAAATGGTGTATGTCTTCTCTCATATGCGGAAGCTAGATCTAAAATATACTGGGATACCATAAAGTATACAGGACTCATACACAATGAGACCAAAGAAAGATACTCTTAGGGGAAGAACCTAAAGGCACAATACCTATGTGGCCCTGATCATATAAAATAATATTTAGCAAAATGAAGTTCAGGAAATGGAAAAAAAGAGCTTTTATTTTTTCATTGTTTTTGTTTTCTTTTTCCTCTTGTTTGTTTATCCTTTGGAGAGGAAGAGGAAGCACAGAAATGGAGGTAGAAAGGGTGAACTAATGCAGCAGTGGTACTACTTGACACTATATTGAACATGAACTTTATAACCTGTGGAAGGGGATGGGAGAGAAAAACCAGGAGAGAGCAAAGGAAGGGGTGACATTGTCTGTAAAGGAATGTATTCTTTCCTTGACTTATTGAACTGTAGCCTCTCTGTATATCACCTTCATAGCAACCATTATTTTTTTTTAAAGGAAAGCCAGAAAAAAGTTACTTAATTGAAGCTGTTTAAGTTTTTTTAACCATCAACATGGTGGTGGGTGGAGAAAACTCAGTAACTCTTTCTTCAAGCTCTGCCTACCCTCCCCAACCCTTCCCGTAAGACCATCGTAATGGCTGTATTGTAAGCTTTTTGAAAGAAATGACTATTCTTTGGTTATCTTTATAGATCCCATGGTTTCATAGTAAAGTTATTCAACACATTTTAGCTTAATAGAATGATTCTTTGCCAATTTTGGAGATCAAAGGGCAAATACTTTGAGAGTCTGAATGACATAGTTAGTTCTTAGTTCAATCCTAAGTCAAGTCCCTATGGATTCTATTAAAGATGTCCTTTGATTCTGCTTAACTTAACAAGTTTTCCACCTAAAGAACTTCTTTCTCACCCCTGCTAGTGAGGGTTCTGGTCCCTCTGAGATTATCTAGTTTTTCACTCTGTAGGGGAGTTGTCACAATTCAGTTCCAACACTTTAATGTCCCAGGGTAAAGCGAGAACTATCTGATCGCTATTCCATTTAATTTTCAAGGTTAATCGCCAGTGCTGTTCAAAATCATGTCATCTTGTCTATGTTCTGTGAACATAGGACATTGCTAAGAATTAATTTCTCCTTGCAGGAGACCCATTGGAATGTTGTGACAATTTAATGGGACAATCTATGCAAATTTTCCAGTGCCATGCCTGATATGGGGTGGGTGTCAAGTTTTTAACAACCAGGGGATACATTTACAATTAAATTTCATTACAAATATGTTCTTCATTTGTAGTTATCTTTCCCACACTTTGGGTTTGTTGTCTCATTAAGTGCTAGGTAGGCAGCCTCAGTTTCCTAACGAAGTTAACCTATACACTTTGTGTTTCTTTGGCTAAGAAGTCTGTTCTAACCCCTTTGATTAACATTGGGAATATGGGTCCAAAAATACAGCTGTATTCCAAGGAGAAGTAGTTGCTTTGGACTTCATTCTTCACCTCTTACTTTACCCCCCGATCCTTGTTTTTTTTTTTTTTTGTCAACCTGACAGGTGAAATTCAATACGTTCTATGTCAGAGTCTAATATCACTGGCAGTCTTCAATGTTAGCCAGCCACAGTGAGACAGCTCTACATTCCACATCAGAAATGACTATGAGACAGCTACAAAGGTTAAGCCTTAAAATGGGGGACTTTGACAAAGCTACAGGTTGATTCTCTCATGAACAGAATTCCCTTTTTGTGGGTTTGTGTCAGTATCCATGCTTGGCCTTCATACATAAACCAACTTGGGAATGAAACAGTGATTTAATTAAGTTTATTCCTTTTAAGTGATGGAATGGAGCCTCTTTATTAGTTTTTCTTTCCCAATATGACTAGTTTGATTTCCTTTTCAAATTATTTTGTCTAAATAGTCAGGATCTTAGAAGGAAAATGTCAAGTCAACATTCCATTATGAATTTTTTTTTTCACTCCAAGGAGTAGAAGGTTGGGTATGGGCTGGGAGGAGGAAGGTAGATAGGAAATTAAGTGTGAAAACAGCCAAACAAGGCAAACACTGGAGCCTGATGTCAGGACACATTCCAACCTGAAGTTGCTCATATTTGAGTTGGGGCTATTTAGTAAGGTCTACTTGACTTTTCCAGAATGACTTGTCTGTGTCCATTCCCATGACCAATCTGTCCATGAACCTCTTACAAAACCTTTCCAGAAGCATGGACTGAAAAATGGTTTTTGTAAGATTCTTTAAAGGATGATCCAAATGGGACTCTTCTTTTACTGACATTAATTTACCAAAAGGGGATGGAAATTTCCCTTCTTCTTTGTAGCTATTTTTCCTTTAAGAAAACTTTCATCTTAATATTATGAAAAGACAAAGTGATTTGCTAGGAAAACTAAACAGTGCTCAGTTCACGCCTGCAGTTTATAGGGAATCTACTCTTTTTTAATTCTAGTGTTATTATGTTTTCATAAGTTTGCAACTATATAGATACATGACCTAATTAGAGATTCCATATTCCAACTGAGTGCTGAATCACATACAATAGTCATTTAATTAAATAAACTTTTGCCTCATGTAATAAGACCAGTACATTTTTTTCTAGAATATGCAACTATTAGCTTATATAACAATTAAGAGAGTGTTATAGCTAAGTTACTTGGCACTGTACATTATTAGAAACTCCCCCCTTTATTGTGATAAGGTCTCTGCATGTAACCCAGGCTAGCCTAGTTCTTTCTATGTATCCCAGGCTGGACTCTAACACGCTGTCTCTACCAATTATCCCACTCCTCCTACCTAGGTGCTGGGATTACACATATCCACCACTATACCTGACTCCTACAAGCTTTTGGAATTAATGACACAATCCAGAGGCAAAATTCAAACTACACAGCTAGTGAAAGATTATGTAAGACTAAATGTTTTATACATTCATCATGGAGAAAACAACCATTTGTTGCATTTTCTTTTTCTGTTAGTAGGCTTTCTCCAAGTTACATATGAAAATGCTGAAGGTGTGCTTGGTGAGTTCTATAACCATGTGGTAGAATTAGTTGATAAACATCTGATGTTATTTTTTTACCTACTTGACTCTTTCCAATGATAAATTAACTGGCAGAAACACTTGATTTCTTTTTTTGTTTTGGCATTTTTAAAATTTATTTTCAAACTGATATACAGAGAGGTTACAGTTTCATACGTTAGGCATTGGATACGTTTCTTTTACTATTTGTTACCTCCTCCCTCATTGTCCCCTCCCCTCTCCCCCTTTCCCTTTCCTCCCCCAAGAGTTGTTCAGTTCATTTACACCAAACAGTTTTGCAAATATTGCTTTTGTGGTAGTTTGTCTTTTTTACCCAGTGTCTCTCGATTTTAGTATTCCCTTTCAGTTTCCTAGTTCTAATACCAGTATACACGGTTTTCAATGTACTCAGATAAGATACAGAGATAGTGCAGGTACAACCACAGGAAGGGGATACAAGAAGATCATCAATAATAGAAGCTACGGTTACACATAGCACATTGAAAGTAGTTACAACAGTGATATAACAATCGTTTCCATAACCTGGAGTTCATTTCACTTAGCATCATCTTAAGTGTTCATAAGGGCATAGCTATTAGGCTCTTGTGATCCTCTGCTGTGACTGCCTAACCTGTGCTAATTATTCCCTATGAGGGAGACCATAGAGTCCATGTTTCTTTGGGTCTGGCTCACTTCACTTAGTATAATTTTTTCCAAGTCCTTCCATTTCCTTACTAATGGGGCAATGTCATTCTTTCTGATAGAGGCATAAAATTCCATTGTGTATATGTACCACATTTTCCTGATCCATTCATCTAATGAGGGGCATCTGGGTTTGTTCCATATTCTAGCTATGACAAATTGTGCTGCAATGAACATTGTTGTGCTGGTGGCTTTAGTGTGTTCTTGTTTGTGGTCTTTTGGGTAGATGCCCAAAAGTGGGGCTGCTGGGTCATAGGGGAGCTCTATGTTTAGCCTTCTGAGGAATCTCCATACTGCTTTCCAGAATGGCTGAACCAGCTTACATTCCCACCAACAATGAAGTAGGGTTCCCTTTTGGCCACATCCCCGCCAACATTTGTTGTTGTTAGTTTTCTTGATGTAGGACATTCCTACTGGGGTGAGATGGAATCTCAATGTTGTTTTGATTTGCATTTCTTTTATGGCCAGTGATGTAGAGCACTTTTTCATATGTCTCTTGGCCATTCTCAGTTCCTCATCAGAGAAGTCTTTTTTTAAGTCTTTAGCCCACTTATTGAGGGGGCTATTGGTTCTTTGCAGTTTTGTTTTGGAGGAATGTAGTTCTTTTAGTTCTGCATATATTTTAGATATGAGGCCTTTGTCCATTATATGGCTGGTAAAGATCTTTTCCCAATCTGTGGGCTTTCTTTTTATCTTGTGAGCTATGTCCTTTGCCCTGCAGAAGCTCTGCAGTTTGATGCAGACCCATTTGTCCATCTTTTCTTTGATTTGTAGCATTTCTGGGTCTTTGTTAAGGAAGTTTTGTCCTGTGCCAAGGAGCCCAAGAGAAGCACTTGATTTCTTCAAAGGTTTTGTTTTCAAGAATTCTGAAACATACTTTACCCCAAATCCTTTGGAAGTTTGAATTAGTCCTCTCTGACATTAAGGAGATATGGAGGAAAGCATTCTAGGTTCTTAGAAGTGTTCTACTGTTCTGTCAGAGGAAACTTGTAAATATTCTGATTATGTAGGCATTTTCCAGTCAATGTCTCCTTTTAATGGTGTCTCCTCAAGAGAAACAAGGGCTGTCTTGAGCTGACTTGAAGCTGAAGAGCAGACTGATATACATTAATACAGTGTTACATTGAGATCATTGTGACAGGGAAAGGAGAAAAGCTACCTGATTATTCTTCTGTTTTTCTCATTCACAGATGATAACAATGGAGAAATCATTCCTTTTCATTCATTTCCCTTTAATTGGTTTTCTTGGAATAACCTAACTTTGTACGAAAATTACTTTCAGCATAAATGAAGGAGAACTACATATAGTCACTACATAAAATCACAGGAAGACACATTAAAAACAAAGGTAGTCTCAGGAAATAAATAGTTTGGTAGTACTTATATAGCATATTAACAATGACACATATAATTTAAGAATGCAGACATATGTAGTCAAAGTATACATACTGACAGAAATGATTGAATAAATTCTAGGTTGTTAGCTCTACCAGTGAGAGAAAGAAATCCCATAAGAAATGCCACTTTTAACCAGGCGCTGGTGCCTCACACCTGCTACTCAGGAGGCTGCGATGTGAGGATTGTGGCTCAAAGCCAGCCCATTCAGGAAAATCTGTGTGACTCTTATTTCCAATTAAGCACCAAAAAAAAGCCACAAGTGGAGCTATGGCTCTAATTGTTTTATTTCTTATGCTGAGTGATGAGTCAATGAATTTTTATTGTATATTTGAAACACTTCAGTATTTAAAAAGAACCCTCCCCCCCAAAAAAACTGAATGGTTAATCTGAGTGTTGCCTTGTGGAATATAGCACATTATACCTTTAACTCTAAGAGCCTCATTCTTGATTTTGAAAATGGAAAGAATTAAGTGACTAATCTTGTTTTTATTACAATTTTGGGGAGCATTACATAAAAACAGTATATACAAAACCACTTTGACTCATTTAAAGTCACCTTAAAAATCAGATGCCTTCAGTAAAATAAGCCTATTTCACTGGAAGCACTGTTCTTTAGCAATTTTTTGAGCATCTATTACTGTACTAAGTGCTGCTAAATTCTGTGATGACAATAATAATTTTTAAAATATAATAATTTATAACTGGGTGATGGTAGCTTATATCTGTACTCTTAGCTATTCAAGAAGGTGAGACTTGTAGGATTGTGATACAAAACCAGCCTGGGCAGAAAAGTCCTAGAGAAGCAGAGATTTGAGGGTAGCTTAAGTATAGATGAGTCCCAGCTGCACTGAAAACCGAGTGGGCATGAGTGTTCAAGCCCCTATACCACTATATAATTTCTATTCTCATGTCTTCCTAGAGTATGAGAGAGTGCAAAAGAGAGAGAAAGGGGAAGAGAAAGCAAGATAGAGGGGAAGAGTCAGAGAGGGAGAGAGAGTAAAAATGTTTCAAGGCTTTTAGTGGGAAAAGGTAAGATGAGTCATGACTCAAAGCCTCTGTACTGCTGAGGAGAGCCAGAAAAGGGATGCTGTGGCCAAACACTGGATTCGTGGAAAGTGAGATATGATATTGTGGGTTTGGATTAAAAGGGGAACAAACAGGAGGACTTTAAGCATATGTCATATGGCCAAATCTGTTTTATCACAGACATCACATCTTTAATGATCTGGTTAGTTAGGGACAAGGAGGAAAGCAGATGAATAAGTTAGGAAGAATTTTTGTTAATCCAGAATGAGACTGCAGTGATTTTGGATAGGGTTTGGGTTGTGAGATACTGTTGGAGAAAGATAAACGTATTGCAAAATTGATAATAGATTGAATTTGGATACAGAAGAGATGAGGTAGGAAGAAATGTCACCTGCTTCGTTGGCTGATATTGAAGAACTCTGCCTTTAGACAAAAAGACTAAATGTAAACTGACTGGTTTCTTGAAGAGCAACACTATTGAAAGACAGAATTGATTCCCTTTTCATAAAACATATTTATTGAAATCTTTACCGCAGTAACTAGGCGTATAATTGTGAGCATTAGAAACAGATATAGTCTGTGCTGTAAGAGTACTTGCAAGCTAATAAGGGAGAATGTTAAGTAAGCAAATAGATAAATAACCAATTGGTGTAAGCCTGAATACATTTCTCATGGCTGCCATAATAAGTTTGCATGAACATGAACGCTGAAGAAACGGAAATTTGTTCTCTCACATATTTGAAGGCCACAAGTTTAGAATCAGCATCCCTGAATCAAAAGTACATGAGATAACAGCACAGCTAATATTTCCCAGAATACTCTAAAGGACAGTTTGTTCTTTTACTTCTGGTTGTTACTTTGTCATGTCTATCTCAGTCTATTTTGACCACATAATCTCCTTGGAATTCTTTAGCCTTTTTCCCACTGTGTGGGTGTGTGTGTGTGTGTGTGTGTGTGTGTGTGTGTGTGTGTGTGTGTGTGTGTGTGAGAGAGAGAGAGAGAGAGAGAGAGAGAGAGAGAGAGAGAGAGAGCTGGTACTGGGGCTTGAACTTAGTGCCTGGTTGCTGTACCTTAGCCTTTTCATTCAAAGCTGATTACAGCTTCACTTCTGCCTTCTTTTTTTTGGTGGTTAATTAGAGGTAAGAATCTCATTATTTTCCTGCCTGGAGTTGGCTTTTAACCAAGTCCCTTAGATCTCAGCTTCATGAGTAACTGATATTACCAGCATGAGCCAATGGTTTGGGGATCAACCTCCCATTTATATTTCCTGTTATACTTGAGGCTTTTCTGGATGACCTAGGATAAGCTATCTAGCTTAAGATCCTTATACTTATCATATCTGCAAAATTATTATTTCTTTTATAGCAATGTTCACAGGTTTCAGAGATGAGAACTTAGCTATCTTTTAAGGGGTCATTTTGCTGCCTGTCCTTTTTGTATAAAAACAAATGAAGAAGTATGATAGGGAATAACAATGGGAATTTCCTTGATGGATAGAAAGTAATAATGAAGACAACTGGAATGAGCTAAACTGAAGAGACACCAGAATCTGCTCATTGAAAGCCTTGATCGCTTCTGGATTTTATTCTAAAGTATTGGGAACCCATCCAATGAGTTGAATTAGGAAGGTACTGGGATTTGATTGACATGTTTCAAGAGATTCGTTAAGCTGCTTCAAGGGAAGTTGGTAGAAGATGGATGATGTAGGAAGCAGAGTGAGGTGCTCAGAGGCTCCTGTGGCCCTCAGGACAGGTGATCCTGGTGCTTGGGACTTGATGGTGGCAGTAGAGATGTTGCATCATATACGGCTGAGTTTAATGGTAGAGCTAATACAATTAAGAGTTCAGCAGATTAGATGTGGAGGATGGCAGGTGTAAAGACAAATAGGCACTGACACTTAGACTGCTAGCTTTCATAATTGGATAGGTGATTGTATTATGCACTGTCATGAGAAAGGGAGAAAAAAAGGATGAATAAGAAAAAGAAAGATATTAAAGCTGTACCCCTGACAGTATGAAGCTTGAGATGACCATAAGGGTTCCAAATAGAGCTGTCAAGGAGGCAGTTGAGTGAAGATCCTCAGAGATGCTGTGTGGGGCCAAATATGTAAATGAAGAAGTGTAGCTTGTGGAATGAAGGTAATGAGAAGCAAAGAGTTCTATGAAGAAAGGTGAAGGGAGTCTAAGGCAAATCCCCAAGAAAGACCAATAAGTTCAGGAAATGGAGGAAAAGTCAAGAAATAAATTAGGAGGACTGAGCAATGATAGAAGGAGGTTCTAAAGAGACTATCATTCAAGAGGCAGGAGAGCAGAGAGAATGTGACCATTGCATTGGGCAGTATGGAGAGCACTGCTGGCTTTGTCAAGAGGAGCCTTGGTGAAAGAGTGGGACTGAGGCCAGATGAGCAAAAGGGAAAAAGCAAAAGGGTGACTGACAGACCTGCACAACATCCCGTGGAAGGGCGAAGAAGGTAGAGACAGAACTCTCCTGAGATTTTCATTTTCAAGGGGGGTACCAGTGGAGTGTGTGGGTGTGTGTTTATGATAGTGATGATATTAATAGATAGGAAGAGATCTGAAGATGAGAACTAACACCTGTTGCTCCTGTGGTGACTCTGCAAAGGAAAGGAATGCCAGAGTCAGGAGTAGCCTCCTGCTTCCCTCTGCTCTGTTTACCTTTTGTTTTAGCCCTTACCTGAGGACAGCTCTAATAGGAACTAAGCCATCAATGTGTGTTTGAGAGGCTATGGCATAGATATTCTCAGCAATACTTTCTAAAGTATTGGGGTTTCTTTTATGAATAAGAAAGAATGTCTCCCCAAACAGCTTTGGTTTCTTTTCAATGCCTTATAATTCTTGTTGGCAATGACTTGACATGATCATTTTATCCTCCTGAGGAACTGGGTTGTACAGGTAGTCTTAATGGCCACTAAATGTGTTCAGAAAGAGAAAGGTCCTGGGGACTTTCCCACCCCTTTCCCCATCCACAGTTCTTGGTACTATAAAACACCATGCATCACCTTATATACAGTTGGGCTAGTTCCCTAGGACAGGTAAGTGGATGGGTTTGGCTGGAGAGAAGGCTGTAGGACATTGGAAACTTCACCTTTAGCTACTACCTTTAATCACTTTACTCTCAGAGATGCCAGGGTTTGACTATTAGTCCAGCCACTTATTGGTCTCAGACACCTAAATTTTGCTACAATGAAAGTGAAGATAGGCTAACGTTTGTTATCTTTTATGAGTGGAGTCCATAGGGGAAGAAATACACATTGGAGCTTTACTTCTTGAAGAATTAGGGCTTGTATGTCTAACCAGATGTAGTGTTGCTGAGAGATACAGATTTACTTAAGGGAAAAGGTTAACAGAGAAGATTGTCTCCACATCTCTGCCTACTCCTTCTAGGATCTGAATTTCCCCAGCCCTGTCATCAGAGGACAGGAGAGAATTCATAGGCTTCAACTCCTGTGCACCTAGTGTTTATCTTGAATGTTTCTTTAGGTTAGGAAAATTTATAGTCATCTCCTCCTGAGATAGAGGTCATTTTCTAAAGGGATTAGAAAGGGTGAAAGTCAAGGTAACATTTTTCAAAATGATTAGGGAAAAGAAAAAAGAAATAAAGAAAGAAAACCACCCTGAAATTCATGCCTCCTCAAACATCTCATCTGAAACGAAATGAAAATGCACTTCTTGGTTCTGAAAGTTAAAGCCTAAAACTAGGGCAAAAGTCCATTGTTACAGCCACAGAACAAAATTCAGGCTTGATAATGATGTTCTGAAACTGTGACATGGCAGTGCCCCAAGGAACTTGATTAAGAGTGGCAGTTAGGAGTTGCCCATCCCTGAGGACACATTCTGACCCTTGTGCACACTGATACAGTTGGAAACACTTCTAATCTTGGGTGAGCTTAGCAACTCAACCCTCCCTAGTGATAAAACACAATCCTCCCATGGAGAGTACTAATCCTACATTTAAACAGTGCCCCACAAGAGAATCACCATTTATATTTTGGATTACATATGTTTCAAAGTATATGTGTATCTTGGGAAGACTCATCTGTGATTGTAGAGAACATTTCTTTGTAACTTGCTTCTGAAATGACTGGTGTAATCTTTATTTTATCTTTGTATCAATGTATACTAGTATAAATAATATAGACCAGTTGCTACCAGCCTAGAGGATTCTAAAGTTTTCCCTAGATGCTCTCAATCATTTCTTGTCTTACCTTCTAGGATTAAGGCAAAAATGTTTAGAATTATAAGAACGATGAAATATCAGGGTGTAGTAAAGGTGGTGATTTCCTAGATTGAAGTGTCCCAAAATGTAATGTTGATGTCCTGATAATAAAGCAAGATTTATGAACTCTGGTTGTAAGCAGGGACATAATAAACTTTCCATATGTTACTTGGAGAAGCCAAAGGCTCATAATCTTTCTATAATGTTTTGAGGGAGCATTTGGGTTATATTAGATGATTCCAGTTTCTCAATGTATGTATGAAGCCATCTTCCATGAACTCAGAGCCTATAACACCACATTGTGTATTCCTCTAGTCCTTCCTTGTGTGCTTTTCACTAGTCACTTGGCAACTCATTGGGAAGAATGAAAGATGAGAAGAGCAAAGGAGGTGAGAGGGCCGAGGTGGTGTGGGGGTGAGGGGTAGCAAACATCATAACCAGGAACATGGCCCTAATTGCTCTGCCTCAAGGGTTTGTTTGTTTATTGTTGGATTCTCTCTCATTCCCAGAGAGAGTCCTGCAGAGTCTCATCAGACTCCAGTTGCAAGTGTGGTTTCATGCAGAGAGTGACCTGTCAGAAGCCAGTGGACTAAATGCAAGTGAAATGGAGCAGACACTAGAAAATGCCAGGAAACCGGAGGCTGTACTTCATTACATGGCTAGATTATGACAAGGGAAAGCCAGAAGGCCAGGAATCTGAGCTGCCCTGGTGTGTTGGCAGGCAGATCTCAGGCTAGGAGGCAAGACACCAGAGTTCAGGGCAAATGGCTTTTTACTGGAGCCCAAAGCCAATTGAGTCATATTGAAATTTGAGGTGGAAAAGACAAGAGTCAGGTCAACTGCTCCATTTACCAGGGCCACAGAGAGACTATAGTATTCCCTGAGATTTCTTTTCCTGTTTCTTTAGGCTAGGATGTACCTAGTGGGACTGAAAGAGTTTGGTCAAAGTCGTGGAAAGGAAGTCATACCTCACCAGACTGGAAGTCACTTGACATGGAAGAACTGGTTTCCTGGGTCAGCTCACCTCTTAACCTCTGCAATCATGACCAGTGGCTGGCTCTTCTTCCTTGATATACTTTCATTGACTCCTATATCCTAGTCCAAGCCATCAATGGAGAGAACAAGGGTACATAGAATATAGGAGGTACAGCTCTTCCCACAAGGGACTTTTCTGTGCTATAGACTTTGTAAAACATCATGTCATCCTCCAATTATACAGTATGAAGTATTTGAGAACGGAAACAAATAGAAAATTGGCGTGATAATAGTTATAGTAGATAATACTCCTGACCTGACTGAACAGAGCACATCTATACTGATACATTGAGGTATAATAAAGATGTGTTATGTAGCTTCAATTTTTGATGAGCTTCTTGTATCCCCTTCCTGTGGTTGTACCTGCACTATCACTGTATCTTATCTGAGTACATTGGAAACTGTATATACTGGTATTAGAACTAGGGAAGTGAAAGGGAATATCAAAAGCAAGATACAAAAGATAAAAAGACAAATGACTCCAAAAGCAATACTTGTAAAACCATTTGGTGTAAACCAACTGAACAACTCATGGGAGGAGATAGAAAGAGGGAGGAGGGCAGGGGGAATGAGGGTGGAGGTAATAAACAGTATAAGAAATGTACCCAAGGCCTAACATATGAAACTGTAGCCTCTCTGTACATCACTTTGTCAATAATTTTTTTTAAAAAGAAAATACTCACAAAAAAAACCAAAATAATAAAGGGGTGTGTGTGTGTGTGTGTGTGTGTGTGTGTGTGTGTGTGTGTGTGTCCATACTGGGGCTTATATTTTTCTCTTAGCTTCCTCTGCTCAAGGCTAGTGTTCTACCACTTGAGCCACAGCCCCACTTCTGGCTTTTTGCTGATAAATTGAAGATAAGAGTCTTGTTCGGTTTGGCTGGCTTTGAACTGCAGTCTTCAGATCTCAGCTTCCTGAAAAGCAGGATTGCAAGTGTGAGCCAGCAGCACCTGATTAGGAATTTGATCCTATTTCAATAAAATCTTCGAAGACAAAATGATTGTAATCTTTCCCCTCTTTCTTATGGAATAAGAACTGGTGGTGTAAGATTACCCACTACATTGTTATCTAATTGACACAACCTTTATAATTAAATCATTTCTTGTGGCTTGGATTATGAGGGAGAGAGAATAGGTGGGGATGGGGAACTAACTCAACTGACCACACCTAGGATGTTTTGGGCATATACATTATTAATTACACTTTATCGCTAAACTGCTATAAAAATATAGTAAAACTAAAGTTCTTGAAACTTTGGAGAGCAGTCACAGGCTCATCTTAATGTACAATAAAACTAGTACGTTGCTTGCTTTCTAAGATAAAGCATCTGAGACAATGGATATTCTTATCTTCTAACATCTTCTCCCAGGTACTCCCCATTTCCTCCTAACACTTCTTTATGGGTAACTCATTCTCAGCTCGCCATACATACCTCTTCCGCTAACAGCCACACCTGATCTTTCATTCCCAATGTTTTGCCTTACTGGGCTCCCATACCAGTCTCTCATCTTCTTTGTGGAGACACTTACATCACTCCATTGTCTGTTTTCCCTACTGAATCACACACTGGAGGGCAAGAACTGAGTCTGGAGTTCACATGCCTCCAACAATGACTGGCTCAGTGTTCCAACTCCACAAAGATTTGCTATTTTAGTGAGGGCATGCATCGAAGAGGAACTAAATCAAGGCCAGGGTCATGGAGTGATGGATGGAGTTGTGTTGGCTGTTCTTTGTGCTTCTTGTCTATCTCTTCTGTTTTGGTAGCAAGGGTTCTCTCCTCTATACCCACCTGGGAGATCTCATTTGAGTGATTTGCGAGGAAGCAATGTGATTATTAGAGTGTTTATTGGACCATCCTCTCCCACTGTTCTGGCTGTTACTTCATAGATGTGGAAGACTGGGCAGGTTACAACTCACCACGGTTTTCCCACTGTGATTCTCTTTCATTTCAAGCCAATTGACCAATGTGTATTGACTTTTCTGAGTGCATGTTCACTGCTGCTATTGGCTTTACAAAAATCTTTGCAGCCACCCTGTGATTGGGTTTCTACTGTTTCCCCAGTTTATATGTGAGGAACTGAGTTATGTAACGTGCAATGAGGTCAGGCCAGGCTAGTGACACAGATCATTTTTGATCGAGGTGGTTGACAGGTTGTGGCAGGCTGCTGTCTCCTCAGCTGCCTTGGAGGTCTCAATTCATTATCTCCTGTCAGTAAGGAATGAATAGAGCAAAATGTCTTCTCAATTTGGGTTCCTATCACTTTCTTGGAAAATAAATACTAGCTCTTCATCATTTTTTAAAAAACCTTATTAGCCAAGCCAGCTTAATGAGTGACTTAGAATGTTTTGTGGAACAACTGCATCCTTACCAGTGGTCACGGACAAGAAGAAAGCAGAATTCTTCACAATGTCAATTGTGATTTCCTTTTACCTTCTGTTTCCCTCTTTCCTAAAAGGCATGGTCATCACTTGAGGGCTTTTAGAATGCTATTGTCTCTGGAATATATTGAGTCCAGAGTTTCCCTTCAGCTATGCTTTACACGTAAGCAGAATGGATATCCTGACTTTCAGACTCTACATCTTCTCTTTGAGATTCCTAAAATTTCTCCAACCAGGGATAATGCCTTCCTTCAGCAACTAGTAATAAGTTTTGAACTACAATTTCCCAAGGAGAAGAAGTAAATTAATTCAATTGTATTTTGCTCTGATTTGAGTGTTTATATCCCTTTAAAATTTACATGTTGAAATTTAATTTATGTTGGGCACTGGTAGCTCACATCTGTAAATCCTAGCTACCCAGGAGGCTGAGATCTGAAGATTGTGGCTTGAAGTCAACCTGTATAGAAATAAGATCTTTATCCCCAAATAAACATCAAAAAGCTTGAAATGGAGCTATGACACAAGAGATGAGGGGTCAGCCTTGAGCACAAAAAGCTAAGAGACAGATGTCAGTAAAACAAAACAAACAAAAATAAGACTTTTTGTTTTGGTTGATCCTGGGCTTAAACTCAGGATGTGGGTGTTGTCACAGAGCATTAAGTTAGCACTCTACTGCTTTGAGCCCCAGAGCCAATTTCTGGTTTTCTGGTGATTAATTGGAGGTCTCACAGACTTCCCTGCCCAAGTTGGCTTTGAACCATGATCCTCAGCTCTCTGGCTGCTGAGTAGCTAGTGTGACAGGCATGAGCCACCAGTACCCAGCTAAGACTTAATTTTTTAATTATGTTTTTTGTAGTTGTACCAAGGAGTTGCCACTTCACAATGCAGCTTTTGAATACAATATTCCCTTTATGAGGGTATTTGCAGGTGAGATCATTAGAGATAATCAGATTGTGAGATCATGGGATGGACCTATTCTGAGGGTAACTCATCTGAAAGCATAAAAATCTTCCTTGTCCCTTACACTATGGTAATTTTCACAGAAATAAAAGGCTATGAGGAAATAGAACATCATCAAATACCAGTTCTACCTCCAGAATTGTGGGAAATGAGTTTTCATTTTTTTTAAAATAAGCCTTGCAGTTTATGGTAGTTTGTTATACTAATGCATATGGACTAAAGCAGATCTATGTTGAATTTGTTCCTGAGGTCAGAGTTTCAATGTAGGCAAAGAATCTAGAGATTATCACTGCTTATTCCCCATTAAAGGTAGACAGAAGAAGACAAATCTACTACACTCCTACCACTAGTCCTTAATCCATGCATAAAGCTTTTCCCACACTGACTCATTCTCTCATGCCTGATGAATGATGTATACATAAAGTGAGCCCCTATCTGCCTAGAGTTTGTGTCTGATCTTTCAAGGTAGGGCATCAATCTCACAAGATTTTATCCTAAGTCAGGGTTGAAGACTGTTGAAGCTGAATATTGCTGAGATTGTAATAATGGAGGTTCCATACACATGATCTCGGTTCAACCATCCCAGCTCGGCCTTAGCCATTTGAGGCCTTCAGTTGAGGTCTTCAGATAGTGAGGAGAAGACATGAGCCATCTTTACTCTGTCTGCTTGCAATCTTTGACTTGTAGAGCTCTAGCAGCTAAAATCGTTGTTTAAAACAAAATTTAAGCCACTGAGTTTAGGGGCATATTATTATAGATAGGTAGCCATAGACTATTCCAGAGTTCCTGAATGGTGCTAGATCAGAATAGAAGTGAGCAAAATGACTTCTTTGTAAAGGATATAGAAGCAGGCTATCTTCCTCACCCATCTCATAGTACAATTTCTTTTTTAACCTTCCTTTCTACCACATGGGGAGTGGGGAAAGAGGTTGATGTGAACTCTTTTCTATCCAAAATGTTGACTAGTCACTCCAATTGAACTTCTATAATGATCAGGTCACTTTATGGAAATGAAATTTTCATGGAAGCAATCTATATAGAATGCATGTTTTCTCCAGAGACAATGACAAAACTCAGAGATTTGTATACTTCCATTGCTCTCTTGATCACACTGATTCCAAGCTGGCTTTACCAAAGGCTCCAACCCTTTTCCTTAAAACTTTAATTAGGATGAGATGTGGAATAACTAGTTGTCACTTTACTGCCCCAGAATGTGTTCTACCTGACTGCTATACAGCAAGGAGTGACACAGCCTGAGAAGTTGAAATTGCCCAGGAAAGAGTCCAAACTGTTGTAATGGTTTTCTCTTATAGTCTAGGATTCTTATCTACAACCTGTTATTATCTTATTTTTATTTACTATTTATTATAAAGGTGAGGAACAGGGGCAGGGGTTACAGTTACATAAGTAAAGTAATGATTACATTTCTTTTTGAACACTGACAACCTGATATTTTTAATGAAAAAAATTTATTATGAAAATCTGTGGTTTGGTTGGTTGTGCATGTGAGAATGTGTGGTAGATATCTTATGATACTGATAGAATGGCACACATATTCTTTTCTTGTCAGAGTTAGAATAACAGCACTTGGAATATTGTTTGAACCTCAACCATCCCTCATTTTTGGTATTTGTGACATAAAATAAACTATGTCTTACTCCAGTGAAGAGAACTTTAAACAGACACAACCTTATGATTATATTTTTTCTTACCCTTCCAGTAGGTACAGATTTGTAATATACACACACGTAAATATATATGTGATAAGACTAGGTAGGAATTTCTATCATAAATGCTAAAAGAAATAATATGCCAATAGGCTATCCCTGCTGATCATGGAGTTGTAACCTTTGAGTTAATTTAGAGAAGCATCAGTTTGTAGAAGAACTGGCCAAAGATGATGCCAACACCAAGAACAGGAATAAGAAACAGAAGATGACAGACATAGTTGCATGGTTTCAATCCCCAGATGCAGCTGTGCCTGAAGCCAGGTTTTACAAAGGCCAATAATTTGTTTTTCTTTTGACTTCAGTTAATTTGATGGATTAAGATGTGTCTCAGTGAAGTTCATGCAGAAATCCCTAACCTCCTCATATTGTCTATTGGTCCTTTGGATCCACTGACTGGAAAACTAGATTTTTGGATAACAGAATAGCAAGTCCCATAGAGGGTTTAGATGGATTTGGTATGGAATAGACCAATGCACATGCACATTTTATCCGACAGTTTTCTTTATTGCCCATTGCACTCTGATTTTCTTTAATCCTTTCTTTCTGCTACATCTGAATGGACATGTCAGTATACAAATCTGATGTCACTAGCTCCTCAGTAATTCCTTCAAGTCTACAGGACAAATACAAACATCTTATCATGTTTCCAATGCTCATTGCATTCTAATATCAGTTTATCTCACTGGCTGCTGTAGTTCCATATTCGCTCTTACCTATCATCTTTGCCTGCTACCTGGTTCCTAGGTAATTTATCTGTTAATCTACCTTCATGTCACTTCTCTAATCCCTCAGTAACTAGGTTACATGGTCTCTGATCTGTGTTCCCAAATCACAACACATACAGGAAGGAATATGTAATTATAATACTGGATGTTGCCTCTCTAACTACCCTCTTTGTCCTATATGGGTAGAGAGTATGACTCATTCACTACCATGGGCACAAAGCCTATTTGCTTTGTCAGTCATACTGATGAATACATTAGACTACTAGGTGAATGAATGAATGAATACATTTTTGTATCAATTTAGAGTCAAGTTTTCAAATATTCTAGACTTACTTAAACTGTTAGCTTTATATGTGAACATTTTTTTTTTCTTGGCCAGTCCTGGGGCTTGGACTCAGGGCCTGAGCACTGTCCCTGGCTTCTTTTTGCTCAAGGCTAGCACTCTGCCACTTGAGCCACAGCACCACTTCTGGCCATTTTCTATATATGTGGTGCTGGGGAATTCAACCCAGGGCCTCATGTATACGAGACAAGCACTCTTGCCACTAGGCCATATCCCCAGCCCCTATGTGAACATTTTTTTTGTTGTTTGCAATCCAGAATGAAAGATGTTAGTGAAGGACCTATAGGCATGAATTTTCTCAGTGGAAGTGAACTGCTTCTGTACTTACCACAAGCTGGGGCACTGGCTTGGATGAATATCTAGGTACAGCTCCCATATCATTTTGACTGCTCCTCAAGAATAAGGAGTGATGAATATGAATGGTGAGAATTCTAACCTGCAGTGATGAATGCTGAAAAGAACTACACTCATGAGTAGAGATGCTTGTCAGGTCCTTGTATATTCTTATCCCTTCCTTTACTTATTGTCTCTAGACATTAAGTTCATTTAGGTACAGGTTGTAGCTGCCAGTCTCTGACTTCTCACATGTGACTAGGCAGATAACTCATATGGGGCCAACTGTGTTTAAAACAAGATTGAATAGAGGCTAGTAGTGGATCAAATAAAGCTTCATCAAATCCAGGATCTTTCCTTAACCTTCAGAAACTGTGAATGTGACCTTATATCGAAAAGTGCTCTTCAGTTGAAATCATCCTAGACTTAACACAGGCCCTAAATCCAATGGTAGGGATCCTTATAAGAGAAAGGCAGAGGATATTTGAGACAAAGGTATGGGAAGGAAAACCATTTAGGTGTAGGCAGAGATTGGAATTATGTAATTATGAGCCAGGGAATATCTGGAACTACTAGAAGTTGACAGACGCTCGGAGAGAGTCTCATCAAGAAACGTCAAAGGAAACAGGGGTCTCTCAACACTTAGATGAATTCTAGTCTCTAGAACTGTAAGAGAATAAGTTTATATCTTTTCAAGTCACCAAGTTTGTAATAATTTGTTTTGTCAATCCTAGAAAGTTAATTATATATAATAAAAGTATGCATACATATATCACAGTTTAAGTAAATATACACATTATCTATACCCATCTATGTATTACTTAAGGTAAAAAAAAGAATAATCTTATAATACTTTAATCTAGTAGTTGTGAAAGAGCCATGTTAGCCAATTATAAGGCTGTTATTGGGGTCCTTATTTGGCTATTTGTATTTTATGTACATCTTCTACTAACCAGAAATATAAAGCCAAAGAAATGTATGAAGCCTACCTTGAATTTCTAGAAGGAAATGCTGGTTAAAGCCTTACTATTCTGGACATTTTATGGAATGGCTGGCACATTAAAATATAATTCAAATCTTGACTCTGGAACAGCCAGTGTTCTCTGTACAGGTTCTACCAGTCCATGGAGCTCTGCCAGGATTAAAGTATTCCCTTTTGTGAGGAACTATGCAGGATTATATCAGTCTAAATAAACATTGACTTACTTGAGAAATTCTATGGCATTAATTGGCTATTATTTCTTTGGCACTTAGAAAACTATCATATATAACTACCATAAATGACTTAGAGGCTATTCTTTTCCTGTCTGTGGCTTGGCTTTCAGACTGTATTGAGTTCATTAAGGAAGAAAACTAACACGTAAGTGTGAGGCAATGTTTTAGAATTTGTACATTGTGTTGGCAATGTATATACAGTCCAATATCTAGTGTGAAGGAAGTACTCAGTAAATGATGAGAAGAAAGGAACTGATTCTTAGCCTTGAAGTAGACTGGAACAGCATGGTATTTTCCTACTGAGTAAAATGTTTCCTTCTTGCTTGCCGATGGACTCTCAACTTTAATCTCGACGCTTAGCATTCAGCTAAAGCAATCGAAATCCGAGTCTTTCCTTTCCCTGGATAGATATAATGACATTGGGAAAAATAAACAACTAAGTTTAGGCCGGTGGAAGCTACATTCTCTGACACATGAAAAATGACTCTGTAGTGGGATAAAGCTCAGTGGACTTATAAAGAGAAACAGAGTCAGGTGGAGACGAAATGATTGCAGAGTGAGAACTTCCTAGCAGCTTGTGCTCCCAGGTTGCAGTTCCCTACCCTGAGGCTTTCATTCATGGACCATTTTCTCTGATTTTTTTTGTTTACTTCCTTAGGAATAAACTTAAGTCATTTTTACTTGTGGATTTCCACTCCTAACTAATACAATTTGGGAGCCTTAAGAGTAAGGAGACTTTTGCAGTCTTCTTGAGCTCTTTTAAGGAGCCAGGAGAATGATCTGTCTCTGTACACCACACCAATATATGCTAATATATCTTATTTGGTAAAAGAAAAAAAGAAAGATCTTAAGTTTAATATAGATAGATCTTGTGTCAAATCCTGAATCAGAAGAAATCAACATTGAATTGACAAATTAAATATTCAGATAAACAACATAAGAATTTCTTTTCTGATTTTTTTCAAAAAGTGTAAGAAATGAGACCAAAACACTACTTCTTATGTAGCCACTATATTTGTGTGTCTCAACATTACTTTAAGATGGTATGACACAGAATCCTGGGAATAATGGAAAACTAAAGGAGTTGGCCAATTAATATTGATGTAGAGTGACTGGAACCATTTGCATAACTATTTACAGGAAGACCTGTACAAATTCAAATTTTATCCACAGTTTTCTTTCTGTCAAGGCTCCTTTGTTCCTCATCTACTGGTTGACAGCACAAAATGACTGACTGATGTAGTGAGCCCACTGGGAACATGGTGTATAGAGAGCTACACAATTGATACATGTATTTGATTGTCTGCCTGTAACTCCTTCTCTGGGTTTCTGACCCAGAAGCCCTATGGAAAACAATCTGAGATTAAGCTTAAGCGTAATGGGCAACTATACCAAATGTTATTAGTTGAAGCAATTGTCAGATGTGGAAACATTCTTTTGCCATGCAGATCATAATACTATTTTAAGTGTGTATATTTCAAATACATACATCACTTGGGTTACTATTAGAGCCTCTGCCATTTTTCAGCAGACTGTATTCTAGAAGGTGGGGTGCTACCGCAGTGGCTACAAGAAAGGTTCCTCTCTAGTTGCAATTTATACTTCTGTGAGGGAGGGAGAGAATGAGTCAGGAGGACAGGCGATAGAAATGGAAAGGAAAATCAAAATCAAAACAAAATCCAAAATTTAAAAAAAAAAGCTGATGACTGGGTTGGAGTGTTCTTCTTTAAGTAAAATAATTAGCAAAGATCTCTCTGAGGAGCTCACATTTGGGCTGAAATCCACAGAAGAGTAAGCCAACTAGGTCTAGGGTCTTAGGATAGAAGGAAGGAAATATCCAAAGCAAACAGAAGAGCTAGTTGGCTGACTATGAGTTAGAGAGATGACCATGGCATATGAAGAGTTCAGATTTATGCTGAGAAGAAACTACTGAGGAGTTGAAGTAGGGAACAACACAATCGGCTTCATATTTTCAAAGATCATATAGATGAATAGGCACAGTCACTCAGAACCCAAGGCTCTGACTTGTTCTTTCTATATAAGCAATTTCTCTTGTTTGGTTTTTGCCATTAAAATTTGGAACCAATGTACTCTTCTTTGCAGTGTTATTTTGGACAATTAACATTATTGCTACAAAAAGAAAATCTCTGCGAATGAAACCAGCCAAAGCCCATTGTCACTATCCTTTAGAGACAATCAGTGTGATGGATTATGCTCAGAACAAGCTAAAGTGCCCCCTCTGTTCTCTCTAAGCTTCTGTGAGCCCAGACAAGCTGGACACACATTGTTGAGACTGGGGGTGGACTCCTGTGAACAGGGTAGCCAGCTGTGATGTGAGTGGTGGGGGAAAATGCCAGCCTGTTTTCAGCCTCTTTAGTCTGGAGAGCCAAATCACTCAGGGGCTGAGCAATTGTACTCCATGCATGGTTTGCTACTAATTGTGCAACAGAAGAGGACGGGAGCACCTGGTGCTTGTTCACAATGCATGCTAGAGAATACAGAACAATAAGCATCTCTAATAACATGGGTGGTGACATCAGGGCATAGTATGAGCTTTAACCTCTGTAGAGTCTACTAAATCACCTCTTCTGATGAATCAGGATAGAGTCTGGGGGTGGAAGGGAGAACAAATGGAGACTAGAAGAATGTGCCTTACCAATCAGCCATACATATGACTATCACAGACTTCATTTTTCCACTGAGGTTCTATTTAGATGGAGGCAACTATAGAAATAGAGACACTATTAAATTAAAATGGGGATAATCTTTTTATCTCACTTCCCTTGTAGGTCTTGAACAGTTAGAAATGAGAACAGGAATTTCAAATGGAGAAGATATTATCATCTAAAATATGGAGCCTAGAAAGAGAGCTCAGATTCCTAGTACAAGGCAGGCTTAAGCTCCATGTCTGAGAACACTGGATGTAGTTAAGAGGGGCAGATCCCTTTAGAAGAGCAAAGGCAAATGTGCACTAAAGGGGAAGGTGGGAAAACACACTTAAGAAGTGTGGGTCTGGGTTGCTCAGTCAAGATTACACTTCAGCTAAGTCTTAAATGTCTACTATGAAGCTAGTTTTTGCACTAATTTGTGTTCCTCCACAGAGAGGAATTATCAGGAGTTAGGAAGAAATGTTCTTCCTTAGTGTGTGCTATTGTTTTCTGATTTAAATTTTCAAATAGCTTAATTAATAATTAATTAATTAATAATAATTGTGTGTTTAAATTCATGCTTCAATAATTTTTTTGACAGAAAGTGATAGTATATTTCAAAATAGCTAGTAGAAGATTTTGAAAGCTCCCAATAAAAATAAAGGTAAACTCTTTAGCTAATGGGTATACCATTTATGCTGATCTTTTATTACATGTTTTATTGGTATATTGAACTACCACAACATATATATGTACACATATATGTGTTATACACATATAGATTGTGCTTTACACATACACACACATATATATGAACAAGCATTTTATGCCAAGCAAAAATTATTTTAAAAATAATTCAAAATAAATTACATGCTATTAAATAAAACCACTGGGTGCTGGTGGCTCCTGGCTACTCAGGAGGCTGAGAACTAAGGATTGGGCCCAAGCAAGAAAGTCTATGAGACTCTTATCTCCAATTCACTACCTACAAAGCTGGAAATGAAGCTGTGGTTGGAAGTGAAGCTATGGTAGAGCATCAGTCTTGAGAAAAAGAAGTTTAGAGATAGTACCTAGGCCCTGAATTCATGCCTCAGAGCCAGAGACACACAGACACACAGACACAGACACAGATACACACACACACATACACACACACACACACCCTCCCCCACACAACTAGAGATAGACAACAAAAGTGGAAAGTAGGTAATGATGTCTAAGGAACTAAAACCAGTACCATACATGGACGTAGAAGTGGTTATTTGGGAAGATTGTAAAACAGTGGAAGATTCTGTAGAGCATTATCTGATTATAATGAAGTGGGGAGATTGGGTCTGGCTGGCACCATCTTGGCCACGTGGTGGATGGTAAGGTCTGGCATCTTATCTTCATGGTGGGGGAGGGTGATGGGCATACCCAAATACCTGGAGGCAGGGGCAGGGAGGTGTATGATAGGTGGCTAAACCTGTCAGTCCAGTGACTGGAACTGGGAGTTTCCTGTGACCCTGCCTCTAGATCTGACCCTATTTAGGCCCAGACCAGTTCAGGCACCATTCTGCCCTGCCGTGTGTCTCCCTGTCCTTGTCCTTTCTTCTGTCTCCTGTCTCTATTCTGATTACCATGGCATTCCAATTCAGCTCTCCATTGGAGCCGAGTTGGTTTGTTGGTATTGTTTTTGTTCTTTCTTCCTCTCTGGCCTTCATGGCTCAGTTTGCTAACAGTGAATTTGCTGGCTGCTGGTCTTTGAGACAGGAGTCCAGCATGCACTCACTGGTCTTTTAATAATGACTCTAAGATTTGACCTCTCAAAATGAGGCTTCTCTGTTTTCTCACCCTATAACAATTTTAAGTGAGTGGTATCTCTTGGGCAATGTCCTGGGAATATGGATGGATTATTCAGTTATTCTATTTCAATAATTTACTTAAATTAGTACATTATGAGGTATAGAATAAGAAGAATGGATTATGCATTTTGTTTGTTGGTCTAACTTTTAAACTTAAGCTTTTGAGGTATGTTTATCTCTGGAAGATATTGTTCTATCTTGGATTACAATAGATGATTATAATCACTGAACAGAGTTCACTGAAGCTTGAATTCCTAAGTGATAGTTTTGATGTTAAAAGTCCCCACCTTACACTGCAGGATCTTTATCATCTCTGCTGATTGTAAGTGTGGGAAGATTCTGAATGTTCACTTTTGTGCTATTTTCTGATTTCTCCTAATGATAAATAGAGCTTTAATTGTATTGACAGCTTGGATTGTTTGATGTCTAATACTCATCCTCCTGGTGTCTTTTAGAGTCCTGACAATGAGATGGAAATAGCCTGGTGGGATTCTATTCCCAACTACCTGATTGCTAGTAGACTTATCCTGTGAATGCTCCTTCTTCTGGCCACACCTGACACATGACCTAAGCTTACCAATCAGGACTTAGACTCTGTAGCTAGGGACAAAGGAAGTTGGGGTTGCATTTGGAGAACAGGTCCATTTTGACCAATGGGACAGCAATGACAGTCAAGAAAATACAAATGGCAGAAAGAAGAGGCCTTTGGACCAGGTTTTCTTGCCCATGACATATTTGTGTTTCTTTTCTGGCTTCAAACATCTGGAGTTCTTATTTTCAGCTGTTTTCCAACCTGCTCTTTCAGCATCCAGTTGATTTATTGGTGAGTGCTTTGGCCATCCATCCTATCATCCTCTCAGGAAATCTCCCTAACTCCAACTAACCAGAATATAGGTCAAGTTTGCTTGGTAATAAAAACCCTCAGTGACCTTGCTTGATCATCTTCAGGAGCCAATTCAAAACTTTAAAAAATCTCCCTGATACAACATAAATTTTTCATAGTTGAGCCTGTCAATTCATTTAATATTTATTGAGTGCCTGATATTTCTAGGCTCTGGGGCATAAAGTGGAAAAATAAAACATGTGAAAGTCTATATTCTCTTGGAGCTTGGAGCAGGGTTAGAAAGAAAGCCTTCAAAATTTTTTGGCAAATAGAAGTTACATCCATGAAAAATAGTGTAAAGAAAAAAATCAAATCATTACTATGAGAAATAGCATTAGAAGTAATTAGTCTAGTGAGGGAGGTGAGAGAAAACCTTGCACTTAGTGATAAGAATAGGATAAACAATAGATATTGTTAGTATCTAGTAGTATCTGTTAGTAGATACTGAAGGGAAAATAGAAAATGTGGTATTGTCCAAGAGGGGAAAACCCTAGTAAGGTAGTATGGCTTTGAGCTACTCCTTTAAAATCCCATATTAAAATACAAATTTTAAAATTAGGAATGGTGGCACATGCTTGTAATTCAAAGCAGTCAGTAGGAAGACAGTTTATGAGAACTGCAGTTCTAGAACATATGGGCAAAATATTAGTAGATCAAAACAAAACAAAATCCCCTCAAGAAACAAGTTAGACATGGCATACCTTTAATTTCCACTATGTGTGATGTGTAAGTAGGGGAGCATAGCTCAAGCTGACTCACACAAAATGTGCAAGTCTGAAAGATAGCCATAGCAAAGACTATGGTGCTTGAGAGTATGGCTCAAGTGGTAAACAGTTGCCTAGCAAGCATAAAGTCCTGGATTCAGATCCCTGGACCACCAAAATATATGAAAAATTCAAGTTTAGGGTGGGGGACCAGAAATTAAGATACTATTTTCATTATTAACTTGAGGATCCTTAGTTAATGAGACTGTCTCCTTTTGGTAAGCAGAGAGCTCCAGGTAGATACATCCAGACATTAGTCTTAGAGGGTAGTAGATGGGTGTGGAGCTATTCCGGCGGGCAACCATGCATCCCGTAGACACTGGAGTAAAGTTTTCTCTCTAGCACCAGAGTGAGAAAAAGTATGAGAGATGCCCTAGGAAAATGAAGAGCATTGAGAAGACTGGGATTCCTATCACCAGAAGAAAAATGAAGGACACTGAAAATGGGTTTGCGTCATTTTGCCCAAGCTCCATCTCACTGGAAGAAAAAAAAATCACAAGAACATCTCAGGGCAAAAGAAATAATTGCAAAGCTATTTATAAAGCAATTTTGCAATTGTCCAGTGTGGCTAAATCATTTACGCACCTTGTGGATTGGTGAAGTGACGAAAGAGGAGCACGTAGCCACCCAGGCAGAAATGAGACATGGATGAACTTCAGCTAGAAAGTGCTGGAAAAATTCTTATCCCATTATATATTATCAATGAGTTTATAAAGCTATGTGATTTCCTCAAAGAGGATAAAAGAAATAATTGTGATGCTTTTATTGTTTGATGTAGAAGAGAGAATTAAGGTTAAATAACTTGCTTATAACCTCAGAATCTGGCTGTATAAGAGAAGAAATTGGGCTGTCTGCCTCCAGTCCAGTACTTACACTAAAAATCAGCTCACAGGATCAACTCAGCTCTTTCACAGTGTGCTTCATGCTTGAGAATTCAGCAGAAATGGTTTGAACAAACTAACTGGTACACAGGAACCATTAGTAAGGAATTTGAGATGTTTGGCTTAAGCTAGAACAGCTGGAATTACAGGGATACTGTGTCGGACTTGTTTGTTGAGATTGGAGTTTTACTAATTTTTTTTTTTTTTTTGCCCAACTGGCCTTGTACTATAATTCTTCCAATCTCTGTCTCCTGAGTGGCTTGAATTACAAGCCTGTGCCACTATAACCAGCACTGCAATCTGCATTTTAATATGTGATTTTAGAAAAACAGAATCTACTTCTTGAGGAAAAGGGAAGGTGGAAAGTTACAGATGCGGCTTACTAGCTGTTGGCATTACTTTTGAGAAGAATGAAGTTGAATGCTACCTGGGGTTTAACTATAAGGTGCTGGGAAGAGAGAAATACAAAGATGGTGGGTACTTTCATGATTCCCTGCCTTGACAATGCACAGGTCATTTCATATTTGAAAGACATCAACAGAGAATATGAGTACTAAGTTAATATGGAAAAGCTGTTTGACAAGTACTTTCCAAACCCCCAAATCTATTTTAAAATAAAGAGCTCTTTAAAATCGTTCTCTACTAGATGCACTCCGATTGACATGCAAAGCCACTGAACAGGAAATACTCAAACTGGCAGAGGGAGGAAGACCAAGAGCAACACAGATTTATTCAAGAAGTCGGCGTGTTTCAAACTGGGTCAAGGAAATCAATGTCTTCTTAAATGCCCCGTTTTCCATTGTTCATCAAGTGTGTTCATATGGAAGATTCACGAGTACGGAGCTGAGATGAAACCCCAAACTCTTTCAAAGACAGTCACCAACGTTGAGCCTTGGATTTTTACAGCTACTTTTGTGGGGTGGGGGGGGGGGGGCAAATCTCTACAGAAGCCTCGATCCTTAGCCAAAACCCCACATGGAGGCAGCTAAGTTTTAAGAGAAAATGCTTCAGTAATCTACAATATCCTGGGATTAGACAGACCCAAAGATGAAGACCCAGGTCTCTGGAAACTAAGTCATTGCTTCATTTGAAATAATCCTCAGAATTCTTCAGAATCATTCCATGCATCAAATACCAATATTCATGCCCATTTATAAATTGTTATCTATAGTTGTCACCAGTCTATCACCACATACATCATTTGTTCAGGTAAAAAGTATAATATCTATTTTGAATTGTCTTGAATTAAAACTAAAAACTGCAAGTTCTAAAGCAACTACAACAACGAAACCCAAAGGATTAAAAAAATCATAGATTTTTAGCTATGTGATTCATAACAATCCCTTCAGGGGAGGGCACTCGTGATATCTCATTTCTTTTTATTGTTTTGTTATCTTTAAGTAGTTGTACAAAGGTGTTGCTGTTCAACAAAGCAGTTTATGAATACAATACATCTTGATCAATGTCACCACTATCAACATTCTCACCCATCCCTCCAAAGCTACCCCTTCCCTTACTTTTCTTAGTTTTGTAGGATATATGTTGAGATTTTAACTACATTTCCCCCTCCTCTCTTCATTTCTCTACCACTCTTGCCTTGACTTCATCACAGCTTATGAGATGAATGATTAGAAGTCACTTCTTTGGCTTTTTTTTTTCAAAGAATAAGAAATGGTTGAGCATGGCTAGCTCACCCTTGTAATCCTAGTTCCTTAGGAGACTGAAATATGAAGATGGTGGTTCAAAGCTAGCCTGTACAGGATAGTCTATGGAACTCCTATCTTTAACCAGTAAAGAGCCAGAAGTAGAAGCTTGGCTCAAGTGGCATAGTTCCAGCCTTGAATAGAGAAAAAACAAAAGTAAGAATGCGAGGCCTGAGTTTAAGCTCCAGCACTGGCACCATTAAAAAGAAAGAAAAAAAGAAAAGAAATAAAGGCCATGACACTGTCCATTTTATCCTACATTGTATGATTTGTAAATTCAGCACCTGTTTAGTAAGTGCCTACCTCCTGTATGCAAAGGAATACTAAGGTGTTGATTACATCAAAGCATGTGAAACATTTGACCTCTTGGACTGAAAACAAGCAATATATCTGAACCAAGTTTTTATCACATGTGACAGTCATGTGTCCCATTACTCAAAGATTTTGCCATTTTAAATAGAATCACCAGAGAAGACTTCACAGTGAGGCAAAAACTCAATTCATTTTAGTCAAAAGGAACCGTCAGTGGTAGTTGCATGCCTGGAACACTGAAGCCCTCCCTGGTGGTGGCTGGAGTGGCTGAGCCTTGGAAGGGCAGAAGGGAGAGGAGACCAAGGTGAGTGACAGCCCCAGCGGTAGAGGAGAGGGAGAGTCTCTGTGAGTGTCATAGGTCACTGTATGGAATTTGACTTTTAATCTTGGGGAGATTAGATCTTTAGTAAAATGTTTATATTTATAACAAAATGCAGATTTGTTCTTGAAATTTTAGGACTTGACCTCACTACAAATCTTTTAGAACTCTAGAACAGAGTTTTGAATATATTTATTGCATGTATTTAGTTTTGTTCAAAAAGAAAGAAAGAAAAAGAAAAAAGCAACACCCTGGAATTTGTTTTTGATTTACAAACTCAAGTTTTTAAAAATATTTTCAATGCTCCTAGGAAAGAACATTGCCACAGGAAAGAAAGCTAAGGTAGAATCCTTTACAAAAGGATTCCCTTTTGGCTCTTTACGTATATAAGTTTGGATTATTTCGTGTCAAACTACCCTAGAGATAGACTCAAAATAACGTACATTTTTTTGTTGGGGTTTTAAGATATAGTTCAAAAAATTCAACTTAATTTAAGTATGCATGTGGGTAAAATGGGTTCTTAGTTCAGTTTATTGTTAAATAGATGTTAAATCTTACCATATAAGAAAACAAAGTTGGAAGAACATCTTTAATTTTAAAAAAATTTATTAGTGATACTGGAGCTTGCTAGGTGGATACTCTAACACTTGAGCCACATCTCAGCCATTTTTGTTTTAGTTGTTTTTCAGGTAGAACCTTGTCCTTTTGCTAAGGATAGGGTTTAGGCTTGGACTGTGATCTTGCTACCTATTCCCACAGTTGAGCTTATAGATATGTATCACTATGCCCTAACCTTTTTTTTTTTTTTAATGGGGTGATAGTAGGGGGAGCTGTGAACCATGAACCTCCCATTGAAGTTTCTCACATAGGTGAGATTACAGGTATACACTACAGTATCTGAGCCCTTGGGTAAGCACTACCTTTGTAATTGAAAATCAAATAACTGGACAATGTTAATGACTTGCTAACTTCCTGAGGATAATAAGTCAGATGCCTCAACAAGGAGTTTTCTGCATAACCAATGAGACTTGTGCATTCCTTCTGTCCTAAGCCTAGAGGGGTACCTAGGTGGTTACTTAGGAGCGCAACCAAGCTCTTCTTTGAGAAATGGCTTTCTTGCTCACCTATTCTTCCTCTCCTCTCCTCCTTTTGATGTCTCTATTATTCTAGCCCTTTTAGTTCTTTGTCTACTAAATGTTAATCCATTCTAGATAACTTTGATATATGTAATATATATATATATATATCAGCACGTTGAAAAGCATTCTATACATCTTTCTCATATTACTTTTGATGAAGCCTGATTTTATTTTCTACATACATGAGAAAGAATGGGGTCATCTGCCTCATTTACACCTTTGTGCAAGGGCATCTCTGTGATGCTGCCAGACTCCACGTTTTGTTCCCCTGGCTTACACCGTCCATCTGAGACTCTTGCCAAGTACAGAAAGTTAGGCTTCCTGAATTGAGTCTAGTGGGGGTAATAGAAGATCAGGAGGTCAAATTTAATACTTGCACTACCCTCCCCCCCCCGCCCCGGGTCTTTATTGTTCTGGCTTTCTGCAGCAGACAGAAGGTAAATCTGGTATGGTTCCAGCTGTGGGAAGCCAGCAGATTTATTAGACCTGTGCAATCATTTTTATGCTATTAAAATTGGCAAGAGTGACTTTGCTATCACAAGCATTTTGAATATTAGATCTTGTCTTTTATATATTGCCCCTTGATATCAACACGTGGAATAAATCCTAGGTGGCCAGAGAGATTCTTGGAGCTAGTAAGCGCCATTAATTTAAAAAGACATAAATGCTTCCTAAAATGACTTGCTATAAAAGCTTTCCAATTGCTCATTGTCTTGGAAAATGAGATCTTTTGAAACTTAGCCCGTCTTTTTTTTTTTTTTTTGTCTTTCCTACTTTATTCTGTTTCAAAAAAATGAAGCTAAGAATATTTAAACACTTGAATGTTTGCTTACAAGTTTAGGGCTCAATATCAATTTGTAGTAAACTAGAGCCCCTGGCTACCTGTACAGGTAGATCCTTTTGTGACAAAGCAATATTTATAGTGTCTCCTTTTATCTACTGGAGATGAATTCCAAGACTTCTTTTGAATATCTAAAACCATGCTATGCTTTTTCCTGTATAGACACACAGAAGCATAGTGCATTTTCATCTTAACTAACTAGCATCATCTTGCGTTGTAGTCAAAACACTGGTTGCCATGGTCTGAAAGCAAAACTAGCACAAACTTCTCTACTCTTTTCCCCTATTGCTGGATAGAAGAACCATTCCTATCATAGGAATGAGAAAGAATGGGGTCTGGCACATAATTTTATTCATATTTTTTACTTTAAAAACAATCATCTTTAAGTAGCTTTATAAAAGGGATTCAATTGTACATGTTGTTATGAGTACAATGCATTTTTATCAGCATCACTCAATCATTCTCCTCCCATCTGTTCCAACTCTACCAGTCCCCTCAGTTTATCTGCTCTCATTTTCACATATATACATTGAATATGATGACTGTATTTGACCACCCTTTCCCTCTCCTTGAACCCTACTTCCCCCTGACAAAACAACTTCCTGGTATTCATTTTGTTATACTGTAAGTTAATTGTTCAGATGACTTATATCACTGTTATCTTCCCCGAGTATACTGTACTTCAATCTATGTATATAGTCATATGATCCTGTATATGTTTTCATATATATATTTATGATTTAGATCTAAGTTCCACATAGGAGAGAAAGCATGTGCCATTTGTCTGTCTGACCTGACTTCACATACGTTTTTCTACATCTATCTATTTTCCTTCAAATGACATAATATTATTCTTCCTGATGGGTAAATAAAAGCCATATATAAGCGTGTAATCCTAACTACTCAGGAGGCTGAGATCTGAGTAAATATTGAGGTTTGAATATTGAGCCAGCCTGGGCAGGAAAGTCTACGAGACTCTTATTTCCAATGAACCACCAAAAAGCCAGAAGTGGAGCTGATGCTCAAGTGGTAGAACACTTTGAACAAAAAGCTCATGAGCAGAACCCAGTTCCTGAGTTCAAGATTGAAGATAGGCACACACACACACACACACACACACACACACACACACACCACACTTTTTATTTTTTAGTTGTGAGGCTTGAACTCGGGGCCTGGGTGCTGTCCCTAAGCCTCTTTGTTCTCAAGGCTAGAGCTCTACCACTTGAGCCACAGCACCACTTCCAGTTTTTGAGTGGCTAACTGGATATAAGTGCCGCATGGGGACTTTCCTGCTTGGGCTGGCTTTGAACTACGATCCTCAGATCTCAGCCTTTTGAGTAGCTAGGATTACAGGTGTGCACTACCAATGCCTGGCACCTCACATTTTTTTGAACCACTCATATACTGTAGGGCATCTCAGTTGCTTCCAAAACTAGGCTAGGGTGAACATAGATGTGCAAGTGTCCCAATTGGATCATGACTTTAATGTTCTGGATAGATGCCCAAGGGTGATATCAGTGGATCATAAGGGATTTGAGGGTCATAGGGAATAATTAGTACACGTTTAGGTTAATCATGGCAGAAGATCACAATAGCTATGCCTGAATGAACACATCAGATGATGCTAAGTGAAATGAACTCCATGTTATAGAAACAAGTGGTATGTAATTGTTGTAATTACGTTCAACATGCCATGTGAAACATTACCCTTTTTTTTTCTCTTGTATTCCCTTCCCATGGTTATACCCCTGCTATCACTGTATCTGATCTTAGTACCCTAGCTACTGTATTTACATGTATTGGAACTAGGGAAGGGAAAGGGAATACTAAAATCAAGAGACAAAGGATAAAAAGACAAACCATTCCAAAACCAATACTTGCAAAAACATTTGGTGTAAGCCAACCATACGATTGGGGTGGGGGTGGGGGGACAGGGAGGAGGGGAGGGGGCATTGAGGGAGGAGGTAATAAGTTGGATAAGAAATGTACTCACTGCCTTACATATGAAACCCTCTGTACTTCACTTTGACAATAAAGGGGGAAAAAAGCCAATCTAGTACTATGAAGCCACAGGAAATAAATGTGATTTAAAGAAAAGGTATTTGAGGGAATTTATACTTCGAGGAATCTCCAAAAGGCCTTCCATAGTGGTTACATTAGTAACATTCCCACTTTTGTTCTTTCTTTATGAAGTACAGAATGTTCACCTTATCACTTAAAGAAAGAAGTTGAGGGTTTCTCCTTGGTGTATGTCAATCGGCAGCATAATTTCTCTGCATTTGGACCACTTTATTATACAATGAATTAAAGGTGACATGAAAACATGAACATGAGACACCACAACAACTGATCTGATAATCAAGATGGCTCCTAAGACATTAGCAGGTGGAAGGTGGATACAGCATGGCTATACTGGAAAATGGATAGTTTATATCTTGGTGGGATGGAGCAGGATGGGGTGAGATTTCACCATAATAATGCACAGTTTAACATTAATGAGCTGTTTATATCTGTTTATCATTTCTGGACTGCAATTGACTGCAAGTAACTGAAAGTACAGAAACTGGAATAATGTCCAAGAAGGGGGATGGAAGTGACTACTGAAAAGTATCTCCTAAGTATCAATGAACACTTGTGGCCAATTAATACTCCGAATATGTTTTTCAATAAGTGGGCCATGAATTCAAGCCAACTATAAGATGACTTGGCATGCAAGTCACCCATTTTCCATTGCAATAGACTTTATTTATGCCCTACATAAAATTAAAAATCTGCAATTAAGCAGAAGCTCATCTCATTTTCAGTTAAAGAACAAGTCCACTTTTAGATTAATAGGTATATTCTATCTGCTACAAATGAAGAAAACCATATAACCTTTGTTTTCTGGGTCTGGTTTACTTCACTTTATACACTTTTTATCCACGTCTTTCCATTTCCCTTTGAATGGAATAGATGAGTAAAATTCCACTGTGTATATGTACCACATTTTTCATGATCCATTTGTCCACTGAGGGTGAGCTGGGTGGATTTCACATGTTGGTTATAGTGAATAATGCTGCAATGTACATAGTTGTGTGGGTGGCTTTACTGTATCCTGGTTTGTAATCTTTTGGGTAAATGTCAAGTAGTAGAATTGCTGGATCATAAGGTAGGTCTATGTTTAATCTTTTGATTAACCTCCATGCTGCTTTCTACAGTGGTTGAATAAGCTTACATGCCACCATGTGTTAGAATTCCCTTTTGGCCATATCCTTGCCAACATTTGCTGTTTGTTTTCTTGATGATGGCTATTCTATCTGAGATGAGATGAAATCTCACTATTGTTTTGATTTGCGTTCCTTTATGGCCAGAGATTTGAAAATTTCTTCCTATGTCTATTGCCCATTTTTACCTCTTCTGAGAACTCTCTCTTTAAATCATTAGCCCGTTTACTAATAGGGTTGTTGTTTCTTTGAGGCTTTAATAGAAGTAAACACATTGGGATGAGCCATACATGAGTGGTTGCAAATGAATTAAATGAAATAATAGACTCTATGGAAAGCTCAAGTAGTATGCTCTTTTAAAAAGACTACATCAAAGCCCAACAAAATCATTACCAAGAAATGGGTACATCCAAGAGGTGAGGATGGAGCCAAGGGGAGGAGGGTATATGAATGAAGGGGGAACGGGGAAAATGCAGTCAACAATTCATTGTCCATACTACAAAATTAAGAGAAGTAAGAGAAGGGGATGTGTTGAAAGTGTGTAGGGAGAGTGTTGAAAGGGGTGACACTGACCAAGATGCATTGTATTCATAAATATCTTTGTTGTATGGCACCTCCTTTGCACAACTACTTAGAGATAATTCCACTAATAGGAAGAGAACTACTTCACTGTACCTTCTTTAGGTTTGTGTCACAAAGGTACCTACTTTAGCACTGGTGATTAGTTGGTGATCAATCTCATTTCAGTTTGTTTTCCTCCACCACTGGATGTTAACCACATCTACTAGATGTTCTATTAGAAAAAAAACCAAAAAACAACTTTGCAGTACCTCTTTAATCAGCCCCATTTTTTCCTTTCCAGTTGATGCTGATCTAGATCAACCTTTATTTCCATCTGTTAGACTATTGACATAGCTGTTTAAACCGTCTTTCTTATTATCTCTCTCTTGTTTCTAATCCATTTTGCTAATTAATGTCAAATTGATCTTTCAAACTTCAAATCTATTCTTTTCACTGTCCTGCTCAATAATTGTCAATGACTCCTAATTGCTTAGGCTTTGATAAAACTTTCAGGCATTCAGGGTGGGAGTCAGGTATATCTAGAATTACCTGAGCGTTGGCATCAGAGAGACAAGTTCAAAACTGATTTGAAGCTGAGTAATTTGGGAGTTGTTTCATATCTCTGAAATATTGTTTGTCTATGACATAAAGGTTATGCTAGCTACTGCATAGGACTTTTGGGAGAATTAAATGTGATCATAATTACAAATATTTAAAATATAGTAGTTGTGTGCATCTTGAGCCTTTTATGGTATTACTTTATAAATGAATTCCCTACTATTTTATAAAAAGAATTGTAGCAATATCATTTTGAGGGAAAACTGGGAGAGAGCAAAGAAATGTAGTTATTACCTGACTTTTGAAATAGTTACCCCTCTGTACATCATCTTAATGATAACAGTAACAATAAAAATGAAATACTACTTGATGATACGTGATTCTATTCACCAGATTTGGTTGTAACCTTCTTAAAAGCAAAAATATTTTCTTGGAAAAATTCATAATGCTTTCCTCCTTTTAAGTGTTTGATAGATATCTGTTAAATTTGTGATTCTTAATTTGGCTCACCTAAAAGAAAGAGCTATTTCTCTCTGATAATTTTTGTTGTTGTTATTAATTTGCTTTTGATGGTACTGGAGTTTGAACTCAGGGCTTCATAGTTGTTCTACTTGCTCAGCTGGTACTCTACCATTTGATCCATGTCTTTAGCCCTGGCTTTTGCAGATTATTTTGTAGGAGGAATCTTGTGAACTTTTCTGTCTGGGCTGACTTTGAATCTCAAATCTTATTTCTCTGGAATGGCTAGGATGATAGGTATGAGCCACCCACCGGCACCCAGCCTTTAATGAAAATTCAATTTTTCTTTCTAGCCTGGTGAACTCATTGGGTTTGGGTAGGCACACACTGGGCTCTCTGCATCAAGTCTACCACAGTGAAGTCCTTGTAAAGGTTGTGGGTGTATATGGGGTTTTCTGCAGTTGCTGGGCACTTTATCCCAGACTTTTACATCTTGGGGTCCTTACAAGTTTCCCATTCTGATGTTTATCTCTTATGATCATCAAGATGGGAAGGAGTAAAGAATTTCCTTTTTTTGTTTTGGCTATGCTAGGGTTTAAACTCAGGACTTTGTGCTTGCGAGGCACATGATCTACTACTTGAGCCACGCCTCCTGCCCCTTTTGGCTTAATTCTCCACAAATGCAAGTGAACATTGAGGAGGAGGGATATTGAGCATGTGCAAGAAGGGAAGTCACTGGGGTGGGGTAGGTTTATGAGCTTCTACTTGGTCCTTTGAAGGTGAAAAACATAAAACTAAAAAAATTTGCATACATCAAGGTTGAGTACAGTGGTAGTAGTTTATAATCCCAGCCCATGAGAGGCTGAGACGGGAGTGCTGTGAATTTGATGCCTTGTCTCAAACATCAACAAGTCATAAAGTACATGCAACGAAGAACCAACAGACCTAGTCAAAACCCTAAGCAGTAGTCATTATCATTTCCATGGCCTCTTGAAGTGAATGTGGCATTTTTTGTATACATGACTCTATTTCTTCCTGTGTAGTAACTCTGTGAGGTAGACAGAACATAGTATTCTTTATTCCCAACACTCTCTGCTTTGATTTGTAAGCATTTTCCCAAGGTGTCAAGTAACTACAGGCAAGTAAGAGGAAGGTCAGACCCAGAGTTTCTGTCTGGAGAAACTTTCCAAGACAGAAGAGGATGGAGGAAACTCAATTCTAATCACAGTGTCAGTCTGGCCCTGGTTTCCTGTGGTTTTTTCATAGGAAGAAGATTGGAATGAACTCACATGGGGATCTTCTAAAGGTGAGATTCTGCCATCTTTCATCTCACTTCTATAATTAACAATGAGTTTTCGAATAATAAAAAATACCTGTAGAGACATATGTAGCATATACTATATAAATATAAATATAAATGAATATCTCAGTCCCATTTATTCTTTTCCATAGCTAAATAATGGAGATGTTGCCTAAAACTAAAGCTGAGAGTTACTTGGCCAATGTTGCACAGCAATAAATAACTAAACAGTAGAGTTGCATACTGAATTGCAGTGCACATCAACTTTAAGCAAAAGTGCGCGCACGCACGCGTGCGCACGTGTGTGTGTGTGTGTGTGTGTGTGTAGTTGTTTTTTAGCTTTTTTAGGGGACCCAGAGCAGTCTCATGATAGTGAGCACAAAGTTCTTCCACAAAGGTGACTGGATATATCTATTTGAAACAATCACAACCGGAAGTTACCCAAATGGGTATATCTATTGCAAGGTTACGCTTCTTCCTTTAGGCAGATGACAAAGAAACAAAAGAGGATATGGCAGTGGTCTCCATGAGGTAAATTCCTGAGGACTGACAAAGTCCAGTACATAATTAAGACGCTGAAAGGAACAAGGTTAAAAACTACAATGACCATGGATAAGAGCCTAGGATGCAAGATACAGAATTTCAGTTGTTTTATCTTTAAAATGGAATGAGACAATTTTCAAGTGATAATTCTCTAAGCTAATGTGTACAAGAATTTGTTCTAAACTGTAGGGTTCTTCTGTGTGTGTGTGTGTGTGTATGTGTGTGTGTATGTGTGTCTGTCTTGTCTGTTTGTCTGTGCCAGTTCTAGGGCTTGAACTCAGGGCCTGGCTGCTGTTCCCTAGTTTTTATGCTCAAGGCTGGTTCTCTACCATCTTGAACCATGTCTCCTCTTGTGGATTTTTGATAGTTAATTGGCAATAAGAGTCTCATAAACTTTCCTGTCCAGGATGACTTCATACTACAATTCTTAGGTCTCAACCTCCTGAGTATCTGGCATTACAGGTGTGAGCCACCAGGGCCTGTTCTTTAGAAAGAACTGTAGGGTAGCTAAGAGTAGGGAAGTTGTGTTTTGTGTTGCTTTTTCTTCCTTACTTTGGAAGAATTTTGTCCTTGGTGTGGTGATATTTCATGGAGAGTATGAAATTGACAGAATGTAAGTGAAAATTTATTTTCCCCTTCAATGAAAGCCAAAGTTACTTCTAGTTACTTATTTGCTAAGTTTCCTCTTAGTGTTCAGGAATATAGAATGCCCTTGGAAACCGCATGGATGTGACGTGTTCCTCACTCAGCCTCCCACTGCCCGTGGGAAGCTGACTTGTGTCCCCATAGCCAGAAGCCATTCCCTTTTAGACACAGGATACTTTCTGGCAGTGCCTTTGAGAGAACTAAGAATAAAATCAGCAAGAAAATGATGAAAGACATGCGTGGTCCCACATTGTACATTGCAGTTCCACTGTTGTGTTTGTAAAGGATGTAGCTCCCCCTCCCCACCCCCAACCAACCCATTTATTTTACACCTCCACATCCATGCTGACAGAGTGTCCATCATTGTTCTAAGATGCTTGCAAATACGAAATCATGTATTTCTTACCTCATCCCATGGTGCTAAAGTGATACCATTTTTACAGGTACAGAAAAACTGAGGTGGAGAGGTTATTGTTTAAGTTAATGGTTAAGGCAGCCAGGATCCTATTGTAGACACCACAGTTTATTTAAGAACTCAAAAACTTGGTGAGTTGATGTGAAATGAATTCAAGGGCTCCTTTTCTACCTGTTTCAACTCTAAATCCTCCTTTCTGGGTATCTGCTCCTGTATATGTAGACTTGCTATTTATAGTTTGACTTTTAATACCATGTTCCTTCTCTCTCTAAAGATTCCAGTGCCGTTTCCTCTCATGTCCTTGTTGTTTTGGTAGATTTTGTTTCTCTCCTCTTTGCTTGGGATGATCTTCCAAGTGCCCTATACCTAGTTAAAACTTACTCAACAAAAATTCCATTTCAACTTTCATCATCACCTGAAATTTTTGCTCATAAACCAGACCTCCCCACATTCACTTGGTTCTGGATTTTTGTACTGCTTTATTATATCTTTGAAGCAACCCTTTCCTTGATTGATTAATTAATTAATTACCTTATTTTTGGTTAATGTTGCCTCCCATCTAGGGTATGCTATGTGACTTAAGGTATGACTTATAATGTTTAACAATGATCCTTCGTTTCCCACCACAGTACTGAAAATATCTTACATGTTTCGTAAATAACCAATTGAACTGTAGAATTATCTGACTGTTCCAGGCAGAGGCATGCACTAACCTCATTTACTAAGTTCACCATCACAATTCAGTTTGTTGTTGGTTTGATTGCAAAAGGGATGGTCTCAGTTGCCTGGAGGGTGATGATACTGAGAGTAGGTTCAAAGCATTGGATGCTGCATGTCTCTAGTCATTCATAGATACTACTTCCTGCTGTTAAGGCTGTGGTAAGGGAAATAGGACAATACAACCATGACTTTGCTGATCCTTGGTTTTGTAAGGGGTAGAGAAAGCGCAGCTTAGCCTGTAAGAGACTTGAGTCTCAACCAAAGGACATTTTAGCCTATGTTTGTTGGCCAGAAGAGTAAAGATTAGAGCAAATCAAATGGTTGATGACCAATTCTTTACTGGAATGATATTAGGAGAAACATTCCATTTTAGTTTATTTATATGTTTATATGTGCATATGATTTCTCACGTGATGTCTATGGGAAATTACTTTTGATAGCTCAACCACCATTCTAAAATATGTGGTTTGGTAACTCGCATTTTGTTTCTCTTAGAGAGTTGCTCTTACATAAAACTGCAGTGCTAGGCACCAGTGGCTTATGTCTATAATCCTAGCTATTCAGGAGGGTGAGATATGAAGATCTCAGTTTGAAGTCAGCCCCTGTTGGAACATCTATAAGATTCAGCCTTGAACAAAAAATCCAAGGGAGAGTGCTTGGCCCTGGGTTTGAGTACCAGCATCAGCACACACATATAAGGAAGCCATACTTAAAAGCATCTATTTTATACAAACAATGGTTGTGATCATGCAATTACTTCTTATGTTGCACTGATTTTTGAAACCTGTACCAAGAAATCCAGCTGCTAGAGAAAAAAAAACGTTGAAGACTATTCCCATTCTAATAGTGTGTTGAAGCAAAAGTTGCCCAAGTGCTATATAATAAAGCTTAATTCACTCAGAGGACATTTGTCCACAATTTAGAGCAGAACTTGGACAATCATGCAATAATGGGAATATTTCATTTTACGAAATTATGAGTGAATGTGTTAATAAACAGAAAGCTATTTAATAAGAAAATCTGGTGGTTTTGTGTCAGCCAGTTTTTGTCTTTCTGACATTTTTTTCTTGCATGTTTGTCTTTGCTGACTCTGTTTTAAAATCCAATAAAAAGAAAACAAAATAAAACCAGGACATGCAGGAGACTGATGTGGAGTTATGTCTTAGCATTCCTCCTTTTCTTCTGGCTTCCTGGTTTTCATTCTGAGTTCACAATCAAATTATCTAGCCAGCACAGAAGGAACTAATCAGCCCAATTATTTATTGGGTGTTGGAAATTCTGTTCATGCAGGGTAGAAAGTCTTTGTTTATACCTCCAGTGCAGTTCTCTGTTCAAATCATGACAGTAAAAGACAATCACTATACTCAGGCATGAAGCCTATGCTGCAAATCAGACTGAACACATATAGATTGATATCTAGGGTAGTTACAGCTCTAGAGACTAGAGAGGCTAAATCTGGCTTGGCATAACCACATTCAGGAATGCTTTCATTTGGGTCACAGATAAGAGCATGATTTACTTGTCCAATGTTAGATCCTAAGAGTCCAGACAGTGCCTTGATCGTGGTGATTCCCAAATGTTTTTGGAATGATTATGTAACACACACACACACACACACACACACACACACACTATGACAAAATCATATTAGATCATATCTGGCCACCAAAATCATGATCTATTGGTTTCTGGGGTTCATGTAAATTCAAGTTTTAATTTCTAAAGTACTTTGGATATCAAAATTTACAAATTAACACTTAATTTAGATGATCTGACAATAGAACAAATATTCTACCATCTTAAAAATATAAGGGAGTTGATAGATATGCCTATGTAGCAAATTATTCTTAGAGAAATAGCAATATGGTTTTAATTTAATCAAACAATCTTTTTTTAATAAGGAACTTTTTCCTCTCCTCTACTCTTTGGTCTGTTGCCTTTTCAAATCAGTCTCATTACTTTGGTCTCATACTGATAAGGAACAATTTCTGGCGTTTTTTTTTTTTCTACTGAGATCATATTTCTAGATGTTTGTATAAAAATGCTTCAGATAATGCTAATTTCTTCTGCTTCATACATATAACCTTCTGTCTTAATTATGGGCACCCCTCTCCTTCTGTTTCCTCACTCAGTTTCTGTTATAGAACACATGTCAGGCATTACCAGAATTTGTTTTTAACCTTTTTACTAATAGGAAAAAATTACGATCTTTCTATATATTTCCTATGGACTTTTCTTTCATGGTGTTGGATTCATCTATATTTTTCTAGCTCCTGAAACAGGCTAACTTAAGCTCACTTTAGGATTGCTTCTCAATGCTGTTCTTTCTCTTTGGCTTTCAGCTCTTAAGGACAGGACTGTGGAGCCCAGTCCTCTAAAACAGTACTTCTCAGTGTACTGCTGTGTTATTTATGAGGTATTAGCAAACTGTAATTGCTAATGGATAAAGTACCAAGGATTGTAAATAATCTACTTGAAAAAATATAAATGAGACAATTCTAAGAAAAGAATGTGCAATTTAGATATAAGGAGAACATTTCTTATCAGAAATGATAAAATGAGAATTTGTGGGTTCACTCATACAATCCTCCTTGAAATTATTTCATAGCGGCAAAATGAATCAGAATTCTGGAAATATGGATGCTAAGCTATAAGCAATATTTGATGATGTTATAAGGATTCAGGGAGGAGAAAATGCAAATAGTCTTTCAAATTATTTTCTTTATTTGATTTCTTTGGCTCTTGTTAACAAATATACTTTTCAGAAGTGAGGGAGATAATGTTCTTGATATATTGATAATTATAATTAACTTCTTAAAATGTTTTTGTCTAGATTTAGTAGAAATGATTTTTGTTATCATGTAATATATGCAATAATTACATGTACATTCTTTCTATAAAATGGAAAAACCTTGGAGGAATAATTTAGCAAGTTTATATCATTACATACTCTCAACATCAGTTTTATAATTTTTATGTATAATAATGTAGTTGGTTTTATGTCTCTAAACATAATTTAGTTAAAATATTTATTAAACAAAAACTTAAATTAGAGCAGGATTAAGAATAACCATATAATAATGTAATAAGATTATCCTCAATTGTATATGTATGTGTGTGCACATGCATGCATGCTTGCACATGTCTGCCAGTCCCAGGGCTTGAACTCAGGACTTGAGTGCTATCTCTTAGCTTTTTTGCTCAAAGCTAGAGCTCTACCACTTGAGCCACAGCTCAACCTCCTGCTTTTCTTTGTGTGGAGGAGATGGATAATTATAGAGATCAGAGTTTCTCAGATGACATTCCTACCCATGCTGACTTTGAACTACAATCGTCAAAATGAAGCCCCCTGAGTAGCTAGGATTGGAGTCCTGGGCCACCAGTACCTGGCTTGGAATGTTCCTTTGAGTGATAAAGAGGTTGAATTACTGCTAGAAAGTGTGCATACCTAATATGCTCATGAAATACACTGCTGGTGAGGGTCTTTCTGGGAAGGTGCTTGTGTTTTGAACTCCAGGCCACATACTTGTAGACAGGTACTTTGCTAGTTGAATCTCACGTCCAGCCCTTCATGCTCTGCATCTTTTTGAGACAGGGTCTTGTTTTTGTGCATGTGCCAGTTTGCACTGTGGCCCTCTTATGCTTCCTACTGGTTGACCAGGCACACCACCTCGTCCAGCTTTTCCTGTTGAGATGGACATCTTGTAAATTTCCACCAGAGATGACCTGGAAGTATAATCCTCACCATCTCTGCCACTCCTAGAGTTCTAGGAGTGAACCTCTGTTCCTCATCTTTCAAAGAATACAAGTCAAATGAAAACTGTTGAGAACCTCTATTTTAAGAAGCCTAACATTTGGTTGCAAAACCTCAGCTCCTATCCTATTGTTAGTCTTCCTACCTTCTGTCCTCATTGGGCAGTGTGTCTCCTCCCTGGTGCTCATCACAGCCAGTCTTCTTGGCTGCCACCAATCCCTCTGCCCTGTAATGATCTCTCTTCCAAGTATTCTGAGAATAGATCTAGCTTGTCAAGGCAAGGGAGAACTCTGCATATTACCCCAGGAAGACTCTAAGTAGACTCTATGATACTGCCACTATTGCTCCCATCTCATGCAGCTGGCCTGAACCATAGCCACCCGAGTTCTTAGTATCATGTGCGAAATACATTTGCAGAATAAAATTAAAATCTAAACCACTGGCAAATATGCCACGTCCCATAAAACTGTAGCTTTCTCAGGTGGAATAATCATAAAGGGGGTGGGACGTGGTCTTCTTTCTTTTCCTAGACCATCACTCTGTTAGACAGGCCTCCTACAGAGTCACTCTGGAACTGTGTAGGACGAGTTTCAACCTCCTGCCAATAGTGCTAACTCACTTAAGATTTCTCTCCAGGTATTTATGCAGAGCCTAATCTCCAACAGTGTACTGAAGACTATTGTTCTCAGAGGTTAAATTTTTAACCTTGTAGATTTACAAAGTGAAAGAAAGCCTTTGAAGCAGAGAAATACAGTGAAAATCCAAGCCTATGTCTTCCAAATGAAATGAGCACACTCTTAAATTTTCCCTTTGTCTTTGGGGTGAGACTAGTGAAGAAGACCATCCAGCTACCTTGACTTCTCTGTTATGTATTCCAAACACATTTTCTGCCATCAGTTTCAAGTCTACTCATTGTTCATGTTTCTTTATATGTGCCCCCTCTCCCCCCAAGCCAATTTTCAAGTATGGATACTATGTTTAAAAGAAAGTTCACAGGGAGAAAGGACTTTGGAATGTCTCCTTTTTATTGCTCATAGCAGTTGGCCTATTGCATCCTGGGTTAGATGGTCAGGAACTGCTTGTTAACCAGCAGCCTCCCAAGCCCCTCCTGTGATAGAGCAGACATGCTATTGACTGCTTGCTTGGCATTTGAGGCATATGTCACATTAAAACTGTACTAGTTCCTGTGATACAAGGAGAGACAGTGTCAGGTATGCCACCAAACAATCAACTACAACAGGAACTCTTGTATACATGAATTTATCATGGTGTTTACTTTATACTTTAGAATAGGAATCATGGATTATTCAAAGTGAAATAACAAAACAGCATCAGGCATATAGAGAAGACTCGTGTACTATGTGGTTCCCTCTTGTTTGCTGAAGTTAACATTGCACGGTGCCCTTTCTTATATTTATATTTGTGTACTTGCCAACACCTAATAAATAGTATTTTTTCTCACCTTCTTGGGAGCCAGGGGTGAGAACAAATAATTTAATTAATGAGAAGCTTAATTTCAATCAACACTTTAAAAATTGGTTTGTATGTACTAGTGATTAATTATAGTAATGACATTATAAGCAACATTTTTCTTGATTTAAAAAAAATTGCTACCACTTTTGTATTCACAATAATTATGTGATTTATATGACCTCACCTAATGGTCTAACTATTTCTTTTATTAATTTGGTGCATCAATGATGTCATTAGTATGACACATAGTCTGCTTCTGCTGAAGAGGAACCCAACAGCTCTCCATCTAGTTAATACTCAGAATTAAAAGGCTCTATTAAAACATGTTTTTTATAAAAAATAAATCCTTAAAAATCTGTCCATATAACCCAGTGTTTAAAAACAACACTATTTTTTTACATGGGTGTTGTGTTATAGTAGTTAGATTGCTTTTATTGGATGCTTTTTCTCCAATGCTCAGACCCTGTGGAATCTCTGAGACTTGGGGACACTTTGCTGAATGTCTGGAGAAAGTTGGGAGAAACTTCTTGGCTGGGAGAAAGTTTTTGCCTATTCAGTTTATGCCACTGACTTTGGCACTTGCAGCCTTCCTTCCTCTTCCCCTCCTGAGTTTCTGTATAATAAGTGTGTCTGGGTTTCTGTTGCACGGAACGTCCCAAAGCAAGAGAGACTGGGGCAGTCAAACAAAGGCAGGATTTCATTCACCTGCCACGCTGACCCCTTGGATCCTGGCTGGAAACTGGGCACTGGGGTTTAGGATTGAGAGCAGAGTCTTACATAAGCCTTGGTCCTAGCAGCAGCTGCCTCTGAATACAACAAAAGAACAAGATTTCTCTTTGTTGTCCAGTGAATTATTTTAAATTTTATATACATGTCTGTCTGTCATCTGTCTGTTGTTAGGTATATAAATATATACAGATCTATCTATACACACATATATGTATATATATGCTCTGCAGATACCACCTTCAATGCCCATATTTAGTATCTTTGCTCAAAGAGGAAATACGATTAATTTCCCTACTGACAAGACTTCCTGAATGACATTGTTATAATTTTCTTGTCTACCATGGCATATACCAACAGCACCCTAGATCACAAATCCTGTCCTGTGAACACGTTCACCAGCACTATATCTATGATGCTAGATGAAATTCATTATCAGCCTCTCAACTTACTCCAGGAATATAAAAAGGATTGAGAGAGAGATTTAAAACAATTCTGGTTTGTTACATGGGTTCAATGGTCGCATCACTCCATGAGGGACCCAGCATATTTTAATCCACCAGCTTCACGAGGAGTTAATCCTCTGGAAGGATGATGTCCCCCACCTGTCTTGAGAATAAGTTAGGTCTCCAGTCACAAAATGGAAAGCAAAGCAACATCCCCTAGCACCTGTTGCGGAAACATGATAAACATCAGTCTCACCCTTCCTGTAGCTTTTCATACACTGGAATCTTGTATTCTTTTCTAGGAAATTTTAGGACTATTTTTCTCAAGTTTTATTTTATTTGATCAATTTAGGAGTATGAGCTTTTGCCAGGGAGCATAATAAATCAATACTTTCAGAGAACTGTTTTTTTTCAATCTGAGTAAGTTTATTTGAAGGTAAAGGAAAGCTGTGAAGAAAGTAGCAGAATTCTCCCTGTATCCAGAGAAGGGCCCAAATGTGGAGTCCAGTGGAGCCCTCTTGAAGATTGGTTATTATACTATAGGGGCTCCTCTCACATCTCCTCCCCTGGGCTTTACAATAGGTTGCTTGATGGCTTGTGCATGCGCCTCCTTGGCTCTTTTTTTTTTTTTTTTTTTTTTTTTGGCCAGTCCTGGGCCTTGGACTCAGTGACTGAGCACTGTCCCTGGCTTCTTCCCGCTCAAGGCTAGCACTCTGCCGCTTGAGCCACAGCGCCGCTTCTGGCCGTTTTCTGTATATGTGGGTGCTGGGGAATCGAACCTAGGGCCTCGTGTATCCGAGGCAGGCACTCTTGCCACTAGGCTATATCCCCAGCCCTCCTTGGCTCTTTTGATTGAGCAGGTACCCAGGGAATTCTGGGAAGAAGTCTTTGAGTGGGAACTCACAGTATTACGGGAAGAAGCATTTCAGCAGGAGCCCAAGGCACTATGGAAACAAGGAGTGCCATGTGGGTCACACGTTTTTGACCATGTGTTCTTTGCTACTTTTTATCCCTGTCTACTGAATAATTCTTAAAAGAGAACCAGTTCGTAAAAGGTATGTAAGAAAAATTAAAAGATAATATAAAATGATTTTAAATGCACAACATTATTTGTATTAGATGCTTGTTACTCGTTGGTTGCTGATTTTAGGTGGTTGTGGTTTGTATACATAATTTTTCAGGTGGATAGTGGTTATTTGATTTCCCTCCTGCTGGGGCCCAACTTTTCAGTCAGATTATCATTGGTGCCTGCTTTTGCAGGCAGGGTTTAGAATTATTCTGTCACTAGGCCACAAGGTAAACTTGACCTTTCCCTTAAGGATGAGTTTGACTTGAACTTCACAACCTAGGTTCCTCATTTGAGAAACGACATTGAAATCAAGAGTAGATTGCATGATGTCTTGTTTCCTAAGTAGTAGTTTGCTCTTTCTTGTTGGAGAAACTAAAGTGGAAAATCAAAGCCAAGCAAACACATATATAAAGTTCAGATTGGGAGTTTCCAGAGGCCCAAATGAGCCAGTCATGCTGGTAGAGGCTGAAGTTGGATTCTGTTGTAAATGAACAGTCACAGACAGCCTCAGGTCTCCAACTGGAGGAAAGTAATTTTGTCATGTGTACAAAGCACCCATTGCTTGTTCCTTCTGTTTTCACAAATGAAAATAACGTTTCCAGGGGCTGGGGATATAGCCTAGTGGCAAGAGTGCCTGCCTCGGATACACGAGACCCTAGGTTCGATTCCCCAGCACCACATATACAGAAAACGGCCAGAAGCGGCGCTGTGGCTCAAGTGGCAGAGTGCTAGCCTTGAGCGGGAAGAAGCCAGGGACAGTGCTCAGGCCCTGAGTCCAAGGCCCAGGACTGGCAAAAAAAAAAAAAAAAAAAAACGTTTCCAAGCTCTGTGGCTCAGTAACCATCAACTTCCTTTACTGAGTTGTGTGTAGGTAGGAGTGGGTAGACCAGAGCCCTAAATCAAAAAATAACATCTTCTCATACCTAGAACAAATCTTATCGATTTTAAATAGTAAAATATGCTGCTCCCTACTCCAACAAATCATTATGCCATTGACATGAGATGTGACCTGAGAGATAATGGTACTATTGTGCCAAGAATCATGAATGTGAGAATTAACTTTTAGTTCTCCAACTCTATCTGGGAATTTCATGGTGCCCAACTTAAGAGTGGCTGTTACCTGCTGCATACACAATTCCAGACCTATTCAAATTTCATTGTCTTCATCATGGCCTCGAGTGTCTTTCCTCCCCCCAGGTTCCTGCTTATCCACAGGTTTTTGGTTCTCTCATAGGAATGGGTGTCAGATAATTTTTTAAAAAAAATAGTTACTCACTGGGGTGCAGGTGAAAAGTCACTTCCTCAAGCAAACAAAAATGTGGGGGGAGAAAGCTATGGAATTTAGTAGAAGAAGAAGGAAAATAAGTTTTCTTGAGCCTCCTGAGACCTAAACTTGAGTGAGTCATGACTTAATAAGGAAACTCAAACCTCCTAATATTCAGTATTATGTACACAAAAAAGTGAGTGTCACAACAAAGAGCAGCCAAGTTCTTCATGAAAACTTTGAGCAGTTGTTTTTTTATTTTTAAACAATATGATTGTTCCATGATCTAATGGTTTCCAAGGCCATATTCCCAAGCCCTCTATATTTCTCATCTAAAGAGAGTTCACCAAAAAAAATCTTCCGTGTATCTTAGATTATCTTTTTCTTTTTCCTATGTACATCCAAGTCATAAACTGTGACCTAAAACTCCAAAGATGATAAGCCCTACTGAAATGTATGTTTATTTTCCTAAGAAATTCAGAACCATTCAGAGATACATACAGAGAAACTTGATTCAGCTGTTAATCCCTCAGATAATGTCTAGATAAGGAGGTCAGTCTTGGACCAAGAGGTATTAGCTTGACTTACCATTTTTTGGATGATCTGAAGAGATGAGGATCACAGGTTGGAAGTGGAACTGACAAGGAAGAGTACTTGAACTGGGAATCTGGATAGTTTATTAGCTCTCCTCTGCTCTTTGCTCTTCAAATTGCACTAAAAATCCAATTTGGCCAAAATTCTTGGAGTTGTATGACACCAAAAAAGTGATCACAAGTAAAATCATTGATATAGTCTAGGTGAAACTAAGCACATTGTCATGTTCTGATTATTAGTGTCCCTGAACCAATGGGAGGATCTTCATAGACCTCAGTGCTTACTACTATGAGAACGATAATTTCTTGCATTAGAAAAATTTTGCAATCTGTTACAATACTTTCTCATGCAACCCATTTTTTATGTAACACCTCATAACAACCCTTTAAGATAGCCATGAGTATTTTATGAGCCTGACCTTTTTAGATGAAGAGATTGACGTGTCTGGAAGCCAACCAACTTGCAGATGGAGAATAACAAGAGTCAAGACAGACTCCAGCTTTTTTTTTTTTTTTGGTTGTTGTTGCTAGTGTAAAGGCTCTGAAGAAAAACTTGGGAAAAAGCTTTAAGCATGAGAGGATAGAATCCAAAAACCTAGGGAACTGTAAAGCATAAACACTTCCAGGTACTATGTTTTAGAACACTGAGCTCAACTTAAAAAAAATGTCAATGTAAAGTAATGTACAGAGGGGTTGCAGTTATATAAGTCCAGTAATGAATATGTTTCTTTTTGAACAATGTCCTCTTATTTCATTTTCCCCCAGTTTTTCCCTCTCTCACAAGTGTATAGCTCATTTTCAATAAAGTCTCTAGTGAGTAGCTTTGCTGCATTTGTTTACCCTTTGTTTCACCATTTCTGTGCTCCCCTTCCCTTCCCCCATCAGATAAATGTACATATAAGAAAAAAGGTACAGAAATGAAAAACAACAACAGAGCAAAAACAAAACCAAAAATCTTCATTTCCATTTCTTAGAATTCATTTTGATAAACATCAGTTTATATAATCATATGCACATAGCATTGGGCCTTTGTGATCCTTTCCTAAGAATATCCCCCTTGGGTCTCACTGTGTGAGTCTAGAGTCCTGCATAATTTATCATGTACGTGTGTATTTTTTGTCTTTTACTATCCTGTGTTCTTATTTGTATTTTTACAGGCACATTCTAGTTACAACAAATGAGGGTAACTACACAACATACATTTCTTTGGGTTTGGCCTACTTCGCTTAATACAATTTTTTCCAAATCTTTCCGTTTCCTTACAAATGATACAATATCATTCTTGATAATGGAAGCATAGTATTCCATTATGTATATTTTCTTGATCCATTTATCTGCTGATTAATGGATTTGGGTTGATTTCATATCTTGGCTATGTTAAACAATACTGCAATGAACATGCTTGTGCCTGTAGCTTTAGTGTGGTTTTGTTTGAATAAATGCCCTGGAGTAGAATTGCTGGGTCATAGGGAAGCTCTATGTTTAGTTTTTGAGGAACCTCCATACTGCTTTCCCTAGCAGTTGAACAAGTTTACATTCCCAGTAACAGTGTATGAGCATTCCCTTTTGGCCACATCCCCACCAGCATCTGTTATTGTTAGTTTTCTTGATAATGGCCTTTCTAACTGGGGCAAGTTTAAATCTCAATGTTATTTTGATTTGCATTTCTTTTATGGCCAGAGATGTTGAACATTTCTTCAAGTGTCTATTTTCCGTTGTTGCTTCTTCTGAGAAGTCTCTCTTTAAGTCTCTAGTCTATTTATTAATTGGGCAGTTGTTTCCTTGAGAGTTTATTTTTTGGGGGTTTAACTTTTAGCTCAACTTTGTACAAGGGAAATAATTCATTTGTTTATGCAACTGAAGAGTTTGGAGTACTGATGTATTTAATCGGGAGTATATTTATCTCACATCTGGATTTTTTTTTCTTTCTATTTGTGTTTACCCCTTAAGCAATTTCTCCTCATGTTGTGTAAAAATGGTCGAATGCTCTTCTCAGACTAACAATCTTTAGGTAAACAGTATCAGTGAAAATCTCTTTCAGTCCAATAATTTCACCTGAAACCTTGACAGTTTTTTCATTGGTTTGATTTGGTCATGTATTAGGATAGATGATATCTGATAAGGCCTGTCTAGTTTTCAATCTACCATAAAGTTGGGGGACAGTGGCAATTCTAGCAATATTAATGCATGGTGCAGAAATGGTGATTCCTCCCTAGAAAGTCAGGGTGCTATTTTCAGAAGGGAAAATAGAGTTGTAACAGGAAAACCAATCCATCAAAAGTCCTCCAAGAGCAATTTCCAACTCCCATATCTAAAGGACACCTTCCTGACCAAGGGACAGATGGAAGTAAACACCCCAGAAAGTTCTGATACATCTCCTCCTCTCATCCTTTATTGGCCACTATTTAGCTACCAAAGCACGCATTGGGGTCATACTGTTTCTCACATGCTTGAGATATTCTGGTCTTCTTTTCATGCATGATTTGCCTATCCTTTAAACTTCATTCAGAGGTCACATCAGATAGGACACTACCATGGACTAGATTTTTGTTCACATAATGAGTCTCTATCCCCTAAAGTGATATTATTTGGAGGTGGGATCTTAAGAAGATACTTAGATTTTGATGAGGCAATAAGGGTCAAATTCTCATGATAGGATTGAAGAAGAGGAAGAAACCAGAGCTCTTTTTTCACTGCATGAGCATATAGAGAGAAGGCAGCCATCTGCAAATCAGGAAGATGGCTTTTGCTAGGACCCATGTCGATACCTTAATCTCAAACTCCCAGCATCAAGAAAATGTACCATATGGCCAGAGTGGGGCATTCCAGCCCTACTCTTTGAGTTCTGTATTAATCTGTGGAAACAGAAAAATCTTACAAAAATTAGATTTTACTCACGTTACCAATGCCTGATTATCTCTGAAAGCATTCCTACAGAAAACCAATCAACTGTCACTCATTACAGATAAAAAGTCTCAGTTTCAGTTTAGAATTTTTGATGGATGTGTAGTTCCCAAGGATTTACTGAGAATTCCTATTCCTAGGCTTCCAAGAAGAGTCCAAGCATTATTTAGGCTACTCATTTTCTTTTACATTGCACTTCTACAAATGCCAACCAGGCTGGTGCTCTTCATCATCAAATAGTAAACGCCATTTTTGTGGCAATGACTCATGCTTTTATTATTTGGCATTTTCATGAGTAAAAAGCAGCTACTGAATTTTGAATTTATTCTGTTATTTTACAGTGAATGAAAGTCAGTAGTAGTAGTAGTACCACTTAATTGCTGAAGCATGTGAGATGTGCAGTGGTATAAAATGCTGTTATATGCTGCCAAGATCCCAGCAAGTTAGTTGTCAGGGACTATACAATGCCTTGTTGAAGAATAGTATGCTACCACAAATTTAGAGCCATATTTTCCTACATTTCTCTAAATACTAGATTATTTATAATATTTTATAATAAAAATAAAAAGTTACCTACCCCCTGAAAACACCCAAAACTATGAAAACTCTTGTCATTGCTAAGCTTTCTAAGTAAGCAATGGCTTCCTCCAATGAACAGAGGCCTTTCCTTGTATATAGAGGCCTGAGGAATTACTGAGTAAGCATAAGAGCAGAATGCATTTAATCACTTCACTGTCTCTTGATGAAAGAGTGACTATAAAGAGAAATATTTTTGCCTAACTTTTTTTGTTTCTTGAGCTATTCTTTTAGCCCTTTTTGCCTTGGCTGTTTCTTGAGATAAGGTCTTTCTTTCTTTCTGCTTGGGCCATCTTAGACCACAGGGGTCCTATTTATACTTCCCACTAGAGCTAAAATGACAGGCACCTGACACTACACTTACACTTTTCTGTGGAGATGGAGTCCAGTGGTTATTGCCCAAGCTGGCCTCAAACCAGAATAAACCTAATTTGAATGCCTTAAGTAATTAGGATGACAAGAGGGAGCCCACATGCCTGGTTAGATTTAGATTTACATAGCTTTTTGTAGGTAAAACATTTGCTGAAATGAATTTTGAGAATTATTTCTTATATTGAAACAAAACTACAAATATACATGGAGAAGGTCACACTAATAGGAACTGCCTACTAGAAAGCTCAATAAATAAATATGCAGATAGAATATTCACACACATATACACACATACACACATATATGCACACATATATGCAAAATGGCTAACATCTCAACTGTCTTAGAATCATTTCAAATGAAGAACATCTGAGTTGTGCCAGATAACTTCTCAAAATGGCTCACTCAGTGTATTCAAAAGTTTACTTTGGAATCATCAGCACCTCTACTGATGATGTTCCAGTTGCTGTGTGTTACTGATCCTGACAATGCTTCACACCCACTTTTAAATGAGGACAAGAGATAGATGGACAAGATTTTGAAATGCCACTTCTCTTTCATTATCTATCACATCTCTGTCAAATAAAGCATTACTCTGAAAGAAGGGACAGCTAACCAAGGATGATCCAGAACACATTGTAGGAAGAGATGAGTCAAGCCATGGGACAGATTCTTCATTAAGTATGCAACTCAACAGCAGTTAAATGACATTTATTTACTTATTATTGATCTGCCATTTTGCTCATAAGCATAAAGGCAGCAGAAATACTGATGAGGAGAGACTAATAATTAAGTAAGCTTGGGGTCAGGAATGGTGGAGTAGGCCTATAATTCCAGCTACTTGGGAGGGAAATATAGATTACAAAGATTTTGTTGGAGGCTAACCTGGACAAAAATTTAGTGTGACCCTACCTCAACCAGAAAGCTGAGTGGAAGTGAAACTGTGGCTCAAGTAGTCGAATGCCAACCTTGAGCAGAAAATGCCAAATAAGAACACCAAGCTCTGAGTTCAAGTCCCATTAATGGCATACACACACACACACACACACACACACACACACACACACACACACACACACACACACACACACACACCAAACATAAGGCCTTGAGTTCAACCCTTTGTCCTCAGTACTGCTAAAATTAAAAAAAAAAAAAAGGCTGATAGTTAGGAAATGAACTCTGTGATTAATCTCCATTTCAATGCCCTACTTATCCAGGAGTTCCAGGAACCATAATTTTGAATACCGGCTGAACTTGAATAAGAGGTAATAACTGATTATTAATAAGTCCCTGTGCTGGCATCTGAGACTGTCCAAGAGCAACCTGTTCATAGAAAGTGCAATCTAATCATTTTTACCTGGTTTCTGTTAACATCTTTGTTGTTGCTGTTTTTATACTGAGCCTGGTCATACAGCCTGTTTTGGTTATATGGTCATTGGAACATAAAAACTCCTTTATGGATTAGACTGTCTCATCATAACCTCATTGGAATATATATGGGTTGTTGGTAGATTGTCTTCAGTTTTCTGTGACTAATCTGACATACCACAATACATCCAGAACTTGAAACCAGATCTTTTCCTAAGATCAGGACCCTCTGTATTCTTACAATTTCTTGCCACATCAACTTAGCTCAATTTTACTTTTAGATTTAATCAAAGACTTAGAGCAAAACAAATACATCTTTCAGAAAAAAATTAAATTTGTTTTCGTTTTGGTACTAAGATGAACTCAGGGCCTGGGTACTGTTCCTTAGCATTCTATTATTTGAGACATGGCTCCACTTCCAGCTTTTTGGTGGTTAATTGGAGATAAGCATCTTATGGATTTTCCTGTCTGGATTAGCACCAAACCATAGTCTTTACATCTCTGCTTCCTAAGTAGTTAGGACTGTGAGAATAAACCACTTGCACCTGGCTAAAATTCGACTTTCATTTGTTAATATTTGGTAACATCCACTTTAGTGTAATAATTGCCTGACAGAAGATCTGTAAGTGAAGATCCTTTTTTTTCTTTGCTTTCTGACCAACTATAGCCATGCTTCTCAATCATCATCATCATCATCACCATCATCATCATCATCATCAAGTAGTACCATGTATCAAGAGAGAAATATTAATATCCTTATAACTTTTTCATAGAAGAGGAAACACCCATATAACACTAGGAAAAGATTAACAACAAAAGATACTATTTCATTATAATCTTGACACCATTTCACTGGTTAAGGTAAAAAAAAAAACATGTAGGCTTTTTGAGGACTTTGTATACCACTGATGCAAAGAATCAAATGATACAATCATATGTCAGGTTTTCCTTGTTAGATCAGATCAAGCAAACTTACACACTCACTATGTGAGTGGATGCTCCCTTTATGTTAGCCTAATCTTGACAGGGCCAATTTGGAAACAAATATGAGATAGAATTTGGTTTATATTGTTGTGGTAACTCTACTTTCTGCTTACTAATTTGAGATGCCTATTTGTGACAGTGTTTTCATTATATGTGAAAATTGCTTCCCAAAGCAATTGACAAGCACCTATTTACCTATCTATCTATCATCAATCATCTATCTATATCTATAGAGAGAGAGAGAAAGTTATAGAAAGACAATTTATGAGCTCAAGACTGCATTTGATGAATATATTCTCCTTGTGGTTTTTTTTTCAGTTTTTCTGTATATTCTCTCTTAGATTCTTCTTTACCATTTACTACTTTTACCATTTACTTCACTACACAAAATGCTATTTGAAGTATAGAGAATCTTTTTGGCCTTCTGACTCTTGGTTTAGCTTAGTCTAAAATATCCCTTGGCAGGGAATGAAAGGTGGAAACCAAGGCATTTTATCTTATGGATATTTCCTTGCAGGTGCCTCAGGCTTGTTTCTTCCTTTTCAATTAAATCTCAGCTGTTCCCAAGGTGGCACTTTTCATACAAATCGTTCCTTCCAGTTCTGATATTTACATCACCTGTTATATACTTCTTTTATACTCTAAATATCACTGTATTAATTATCTCTTTACTAAAGCCCCATAGAATTACCCAAAATTTTGTGTCATTATTTTTATTATACAATTGTGTGTGATACAACCAAAGATGTTGTCTGTGTTATAAAGAATGCATGAAAGCCAAACCAGCCAAAATGTAATTATGCAATTTCAATATTGAACAGATAGACAAGTTCTGGGTTATATCAATGGATCTACTGACACTAAATTTGTTGGGCTCTGATAATAAACAGTCATTAAATCTTTTTTTTTTTTCAGGCAGGAGAGAAAGTTTTTACTGAACTGCTGGCCTGTGGCCTAGATGATCCATGGCCGGAGAGGGGGGAGAGAGAGAGAGAGAGAGAGAAAGAGAGAGAGAGAGAGAGAGAGGGCCCCACCCAGCCCTGCCTTATGTCTAGGGCAGGGGCAAGGGGTGTGGCCAGGTGAATTAGGATGTGACCTCAGGGAAAGGGGAGGTAACTGCCTCCAGGTCTGCAGGTTACCCAGGTAACTGGGTGGAGACTTAATGAGGTGGGGGCATCTACATGGAGCCCTCAGGGAGAGGACCTAACATTCCAGCCTTTTAATAGTTATGAAAAAGGATGAAGACTCTCTCTGGCTGCTTCCTGCTGGCAAGGGGCGTCGGCATTAGGGGTAAAAGGCAGAAATGTGGCCCCTCCTGGAGAAGGCGAGCAGCAGGGTCCCTTGGTGGTAGATGCCAGTCCTTGAATGAAGCCTGGAAGAAGTCTCATGAGGCAGGGGCTGGACAAAAAAAAATATTAAGACAAAAGGAAGTGTTTAGGGCACAAAATTAAAAATTGGATGACTTGGACAGTTCTTATACTCAGGTATAGACATTAGATGGACAAGCTACTATCTGTTGATCCCCTGGCTCTGATTAATTTTGAAAGGGCGAGACAAAGTGACTCCATTTAGGATGTGACATAATTCTCCTCTTACTCCTCTCCATGATCCTTGTTCCCTGAACTGGCTGAGTCCCAGGGATCTAAGTGCTTGTTGCTTGGATGGCTTGCCTCCATTGGCATTCACAGGGTTTGAACTCAGGGCCTGGACACTGTCCCTGAGCATTTCTGCTCGAGGCTAGCACTCTACCACTTGAGCCACAGCTCCACTTCCAGCATTTGGCTGGTAAGAGATCAGTCTCTTCAGCCATGCTTCCAGCCTGGCTCTTCGCTGGTTTGTTGGGAGGTGGAGTGTGAGAGAGATTTTCAGCCCGGGCTGGCTTCGAACTGCAATCCAAGGTGTCTTTGCCACAAAAGCCCTTTTTGATTTCCAATTAAAACAACAAGGAGACCAAGGGGACTAGAGCTTACCTGTACCTTGTCAAGAATTGACCAAATACTTACCAGAATTCCGCAATGACAAAACTCAGTAGATGTGATGAGTTTTAGCACAGATATATAGCTAGATGGACATACTAACAAATGACATTTACACAGACATATACACTGTGCACATAGGTTTTACAGCATGTAAAAATGAATTTCAGCAGTAGAGTCTTTTGGAATTCCAATAGTAAATGACATTTTTTTTTTGCCCAATATTTTAGAACCATGTAGTTGGTTAGAAAAACAATTTTGCTAGCAAACAACAATTTTCAGATTATCAAATGGAGAAACCATATTTTAATAAACTCCAGTGGGATGCCATTTGAGGGGGGTGGCAGGACACAAACACACTAACAGAGAACACGTGGCATGGCATAATGGCGCCTGAGCTGATGCCTGTTAAACCCAATATCCACCACATGGTCAATGCTAGAGAAAAGAACTTTTAGATATCTTTGCTGACAAAGCACATTGGTGGTCAAGCCTCAGTTTCAGAGGTCTGTGAAAAGAAGCAGCTTTGTGAGCTGCACGCTATCAGGATAGTACGACTTGGAGTTTTTATAAAGTAAGCAAGTAAGTAGGCAGATGAGAGAGGGAGAAAAAGGAAAAGAAAGAGAGGAAAAGAGAGAAAGAGAGCCTGAATATAAGTGACTTCTGACCATTTACCATTGCAGTGGCAAAAACTGTATCTGAGCGAGTATTTCGAGCAGGCCTCATTGCACTGTCAAGAGGTGTGCTAGTAGTGTCCCAGCTTGGGTGTTACTGTGATGCAAAACCCAAAAAGCACGGGAGGGAGGCGCCTGGTGAGTGGATGAGCTTACCGGGCAGAAGCGGCAGAAGCGGCGGACGGAGCGGCAGAGAACCCGAGCAACAGCAGTTTCACTCACCAGGGTAGACAAGTGGTGTGGAGGTGGAGGTGGATGTGGAGGCCAGCAATGGTATTAGTGAAAAGTGCCGCGTGGCGACTCGCAGCAGTTCGGTTCGCAGAAAAAGGGCCTTCAGGACTGGGGATACTCCCAGAAAAAGAAGAAAAATGGATGGGAATTCTGCCTGTCCTGACTCTTAAGCCCCATCCGAGTCACGGCACCATATATGTTAGGTTTTTAAAGTAGGTAGCCGGTAAAGGAGAACGCCATGCGGTATTCAGGCAGGAGAGAAAGTTTATTACCGAACTGCTGGCCTGTGGCCAAGATGATCCATGGCCGGAGAGAAGGGAGAGAGAGAGAGAGAGCTCATTAAATCTTAAATGTAAGGGAATTCTGGTGATCTAGATAATCTTAGCTGTCTCAGCTCATGTATTGGTAATCACTGCAAGCTTTCTTGTGGCTCCGATGATCTTCACTGAGCGCACTCATGCCTGGAAATCTATTGACCTGTAGGTGATATAAACGGGCCTCATCTGCAACAGCTAGGATATGTAGGTCTGATCTATTTTAGTAGGTTAGCTAGATCCTGACAAGGCCATTTTGTTATACAACTGTTCAGCTGAAGCCTTGCTTGATTGGTCTGAGGAGAAGGGTACCTTGGCGGGGCAGAAATACTATACTCTCTAGAGTATTAAATGATTTTGTAATTTAGACAGAGAAAAGTCAACTCAATTTCCTATGCAAACTATACTTAAACATTCCAGCCTCTCCCACTTATCCCAGACATGAAAACTCGAATCTCTCTGTGCTTCAGCTTCCAAGTTGGTATCATAAAGGTCATAAAGCCAATGTTACAAGATTATTTCACACAACATACATGAAAACATTAGTTTATTGGTGTGCTTATCACTTCCTATGCAAGAACTTGGGTGATGGGTTTAGAATGCTCATGGTGACTAGTGGAGAATAATGAGCCTCTGACTTCTCATTCCTCTGCTAAATTCCTTGGAGCTCATCTTGCAAACATATAGCAGGGGAAAAGGAGAGACAGACACGTGAATTTGAAATTTTAGATGGAAAGTAAGATTGGGCTCCATGGAACCAGTAATATATCTAGGTTGGGTAATTCTGAATCTTCCTGTTATTGTTTTTTACTTCAGTTAGTTGCATACATGACTAACCTCATGGGTGAAAAAGGATAAATCCTCATGAGCATATTTTCTCACAAAATTACTAGATTGTACAGTGTGTGCATAGGGGTGATAAATTTGTGTAGTGGCTGCAATTTTCTATTGCTAATGACTAAATCCATTCTCAGGGAGCTTTCTGATTTTCTGGGCCAGTATGAAGCATAGCATTGTATCCCACCAGTGAAACAACTTGTTTGGTGGTATTTCAGGAAAGACATTGTAGACATTAACCAAAACCACAAAGGGAGGATGTTGTCACTCTTATTGGCATGTAAGCAAAGCACGAATATTTTGTGTCCAGTTACATGAAAATTCAGCATAGCTAAGGAAAATATCAGCTTTCAAAGTATCCCTGCATTAAGTAAATGAGGTATGACTACAAAGAAAGTAATAAATTATGATTTCCAATCTAGCATAGTGGTCACATCTGGTGTGTGTGTGTGTGTGTGTGTGTGTGTGTGTGTGTGTGTGTGTCCTTTGCAAATATTTTTCTCAGCACTTAATTTAATATTGAAAAAAGTTCAATGGGTTATAAAAACAACTCCTACACATTAACACTATGTTTTAAAATATCTTTCTTATTGATTTTAAGTTGTTCACATATGAGCATCTGTAAATAGGGTATCTGACAACAACAAACAGATACATTTACACATTTTATAAAACCAAGTTTTCCTGCAGAGAGGCTATACCTTTGCAATGTAATTTCTAGAATCTCACACTCTCAGCACCTCCTTTGAGGAATGACTTACTGAAGCCATCTCTTTTATGAAAGTTTCATATTCATAAACTGATGGCTTTCTCTTGGCAAGTCTTCCCTTCACTTGGTCGAAGTGGAAGTCATTTATCTGAAGCAAAACCCACTATTGGAACAAGCTGAACAAGAACTCGCATCATACATAAAAAGCTTTTGGAAGAGATCTAGGATTGGCTCTGAGATGAATATAATTCAAATGCAAATGCATTTCATCAGTGGTTTGCCTTGGATGCCAAATTTTGGGTCAAATGGAGGACTGACTACTGATCATTTGCTCTTTTCTATGCCAACAATAGAAAAGAACCAATATCATTTTTCAAAACAATGTCCTGAAAGGCTTGAGAACAACACTGTAACATTCAATCCATCATTACAGAGAATAGTACCAGTAGTCTCCTTTAAAGCAATCATTTCACTTTGACTTATACTTTATAAAATAGAAAAATAATTTTGGATAAAACTATACTTTATGGAAATCAAAATATGCAATATATAGAAACAATAAAAATAACTATTTTGTGCTACACCTTAAATAATAATACTACTGATTTTATATAGTCCTTCTGACTGTTGTTGTCTTTTGAGTATTATTTATATATTTACTCTTATCCAGTTGCTTTTTAAAAACTTAACACTAGAAAAAAATCTACTTAGAGATATTTTAGTGTTTGTATAACATTCCACAATATGGTTATTTGAGAATTTACTGTTACTCAGATAAATGTTTGGCATTGGAGTGCTTAAAAAACTTTTTAAGATAGTCCTTTATGATAAATTGCTTAGAAGTGGAGTTAACGCAAAGGTTATAAACATTTATTTAAATTTCCTGTTTAAAAGCACAGGCATTAATGGCTCATTCTGTAATCCTAGTGACTGTAGAGGCTGAAATCTAAGGACTGAAGTTTGAAATCAGCCCAAACAGAAAAGTCCATGTGACTCTTATCTCTAAGTAACCAACAAAAATCTGAAAGTGAAGATGTGGATCAAGTGATGAAATGGCAGGTTTGAATGAAAAAGACAAGTCCCTGAGTTCAACCCCAATGCTGGGACAAAAAAAAGTGCAAAATAGATTTCCTCACATTGCAAAACGGGAAAGAATTGTAAATAGGCTTTACTCTCCACAGTAGGTTTTATAGGAATTTATATCCACAAAACTTAACCATATTCCTTAAGTCCTTCTAGTTTGCTACATTACTGACTGAGGCTACTGTGGTTCCTGGCACCCTCTTTGTCATATCTGCTATGTTTAACTCACAGGATGTGAAGCAATGTGTGAAGACATTTTGTAGTTCCTAACTACTGGCAGGGAAGTACTACTGGCATCTAGTGGGTTGGGGCAAGGGATGCTTGTTACACATTTATAGTACACAGGATTACCCTTCATAACCAAAATTATTTGACCTAAATTTGCATAATTTATCTCTCAAAGTTCAAAGTTACTTTGGATATATATATATGAAGATAGATAGATAGATAGATAGATAGATAGATAGATAGATAGATAGATTGTAGGGCTTGAACTCTGGGCCTGGGCACTGTCCCTGAGCCCTTCAGCTCAAGGCTAGCTCTCTACTACTGAAACACAGTGCCTCTTCCAGTTTTCTGGTGGTTCATTGGTGATAAGAGCATGGGCTTTCCTGCCTGGGATGGCTTTGAACCACAATCCTCAGATCTCAGCCTCTTGAATAGCTAGGTTTATAGACATGTCCACTGGTGCCTGGCTTCATGATTATTTTAATAAGGACATGATGACTGAGAAGATATTCTAGAAAGAATTTCCAAGAGAAGGGAATTATATGAGAAATGTTTATTTTTCTAGAAAGGAAAAGATATGATAGACAACCAAGAATATTCTCATACATTGGTATGTTCCTTGAGAGACAGAGTAGCCACCAGTTGGGAACTACTAAGTTGCACTAATCAAAAGTAATTGCTAGTCAGTTGCCAGTAGCTCATACCTGTAATGCTAAATTTCTCTGGGGGATCTTTGAGGGTCAGCCTGAGGCCAATTCAGGTAGAAAAGTTCCCTAGATCCCTATCTCTAATTAACCAGGAAAAAAAGCTGGATGTGGACCTATGACTCAAGTTGTCAGCCTTCAGCAAAAAACCTAAGCAAGATCTAGAGACCCTAAGTTCAACTCCCAGTAGTGCTACTTCAAAAAAATATATTATTTTTAGTCTTCAACAAAATAATTTTTGATAAAACTATGGATGTATTAACTTGATTATAGTTTTTATTGAGATGTTCATTTTCCTTTCCTCAATAATACTAGTATATAAATTAAAATGAAACTAATGTATGTAACTGAATACTGAGCTAGAAAAAATTATTGAAGAACAGAAATTCTTGTGTTTCCTAAGTCATGCAGCCTTCTAGCATTCCTAGTAAAAAATGGTTGTTGTTGCTGGTTTTACTCACCAGAGAGAATCCAAAGTTGGGCTAAATATGGCTTTCTTCATCTCAGGCAATAGAGTAGTACCTACACTAGAGCTAAGTGTATTTCTCCTTATTAAAGACCCTGGTAGTATCCTTTACTTATTGACTATTCTATCAGTATCTCTTTCTTCCAGCTCCATTCTCTGCTAAAAAAAAGTCCCATTTAGAGAAAGGGTTAGGTTCTGATATCTATCTGTATTTTCTAAGATGCCAAACAAAATGTCTCCTATATAGTAAGTATCAGAACAAATCTGACTTGATGAATTTGTTTCAATTTATCCAGTCTTTAATTTCCTTCCTATGTATAATCAAAATCCTTATTTCTCAACTGCTATAAAACATAGTCATCATTAACTGAAATGTAGATTAGCCAAGGTTCTAGATTTATGGCTTTGGGAGTCAACAAGGTACAAGTCTCTGTCTGCTCTCCAGATGGTGTTTTGGATGGATGCTCCATGAAGTTGTTATTTAGAAGTCTGGCAGCATCCTTTGTGAAGTAGGAAGTCACAGTTGGCATTCCTCTTAGCATTTTGCCACTTAATAGATGGTCTCAAAGTGACCATGTGCCACAGTCTGGGCAGCAATACTGAGGACCAAACTTGCTTTGGTAAGAATTGGACAACTGGGCTGTTTGCTTGGATATTCAAATCAATAAATATGGATTGAAGTTTTATGCCATTTAAGACATTTGGGTAGACACAGTTAGAGATAGAGTCATGGTATTAACCTCATTAAACATCAGAAGGTGCTAAAAAAACAAAAAAAGGGGTGCATGTGAGTTATTATAAATAAAAAATAATCACTACTTAGAGCTGTGAAGCAAATATTTGTAGGAATTTGTGGGACGATTACCCAGATGCCCCTAGATGGATGAATGGATCAGGAAAAGGTGTTACGTACACACAGAGAATTCTGTTTCCCTTAGAAAGAATGACATTTCCCCATCCATAAGGAATTGGAAAGGCTTGGAAAAAATTACATTAAGTAAAGTGAGCCAGACCCTCAAAAAACATAGTCTACATGGTTTCCCTCATTTATAAGAATTACAGTACATCTAAATCTATAAGTTAACCCAGCGGACAGTAAAAGGCAAATAATTACACTTGGACATGATTAAATAAACAGTGCTCTAAGCATTCACACACTGAGAATGAAGAAGGATATTCTTAGGAGAGGATGACAATGGCTCAATAGCTATGTACAGATGACCATACAAAATGGTGCTTATTGAAATGAACTCTGAGAACTCTTATTGTACTGTTTGAAGTTCTTCCTTTTTTCCTTTTTCCCTGTTGTCACTGTTTTTTATTTCTGTACCATTTTTCTTGTATATGTGTTTATCTGATTTCGGAAAGGGAAGAGGAAACACAGAAACAGTGGGACAAAGGGTGAACCATTTCAACAATGATACTCAATAGATACTCAGTTGAAAATGAATTTTATAACTGAGGGAGGGAGGGGAATGGGAGAAAATTTTTAAAAAGAAGTATACTCATTACCTTACTTATGTATCTGTAATTCCTCTGTATATCACCTTTACAATAAACGTTTAAATTTTTTTAAAGTCAGGAAAGACCCGGAATTGCTGCCACTGAGTCTGGACATTTAATGGCTTTTCACAACCAAGAGGACTTTCAGAAAACAACAGAAGCAAATTCACAGAGATTAGTAAACACTGATTTTACTCAGGATATAAGAGTTGTAGTAATATTGCAATAGCCAATATACACTGAAGTCAGATATTATTGCCTCAATATGTTCAAATATATTTTACTAAAAGCTATATTCTTTTATGAGAAAAATGCACTCAGGGTCAACCTATCCTTTAGGCATAGAGCTTAGATTCAGATCTACATTTTTTTTCCAGAGGCCCATGAAAATGTTTTAATTCCTTTTTACAACCAAAAGGAAAAATAATATAATACAGAAACTGTCTACAAATGCATTTGCAAAATGTACTTGTTACTATTACTTTCATGGCGGGAGGACCTATGAAAGCAAAATTGCATGGGGCTCATAAAAGTTATAATGTGGTCTTGAATACAACTGTCTTTTACTCCTCCATTTTAGTGTTTCTCTCTCTACGCTATATTTTAAGTCTATTGATTTTTTTCTATTTTCTTTGTACCGAAGACAAACTGCCATAATTTCCAACATAGACTTATTACAAGCTCTTAGCTAGTTCCTTGCTTTGACTCTTGTCTTCATTAATACTGGGTGAATTGTAGTTATTGTTCTGCTTCAAAAGTTATGGTAGCTTCTTACAACAGTACAGATAAACTTTTCATTTTCTTATTGTAGCCAAAGGTCCTTGACTACTGATCTGAACTCAGGTTAAATGATCCTCATCAACATTAGAGGAAGGTGGTCTTTAGTCTATTTTTGGACGTACTTCCCTTAGGGTTTTTTGCCTTTAAGTGGTAAATGATCACTAGTTTTCATGACTGTTCTTTCCCAGTATTATGAGTTCACTTGTAACTCACTCAGAAAGTTCTTTTAATGACCATGAAATCAGACAATTCCTTATAATACTCCATCTTAATGTTAGGTCCTCTCCCTGAGGGCTACATGCAGATGCCCCCACCTCATTAAGTCTCCACCCAGTTACCTGGGTAACCAGCAGACCTGGAGGCAGTTACCTCCTCTTTCCCTGAGGTCACCTCCTAATCCACCTGGCCACACCCCTTGCCCCTGCCCTAAATAAAGCAGGGCTGGGTGGGGGTGGCTCTCTCTCTCTCCCTTCTCTCTGGCCATGGATCATCTCGGCCACAGGCCAGCAGTTCGGTAATAAACATTCTCTCCTGCCTGAATACCGCGTGGCGTTCTCCTTTACCGGCTACCTACTTTAAAAACCTAACACTTAATATTGATCCTGACATCCATTTCTGTGTGAAATTCAAAGGTTTATTTGTAGATTTTTAAATTATCTCTTTTCCTTAGTCAAAAGCTATGGTATCCCTAGAGTTTAGCAAAGTACCAGGTCTAGACTGGACAGACACTTTTGTGTCTGTTACAACTTTGATAACAGAATCTAGCACAGAATAACATAAATGTGGCACTTGTCCTCATGGTGTTTGAAGTTTAGTAGAACTTACATATATTAGCTCAATAAAACTTCACAAAGAATGTGTAACAGTTATGATCCCATTTGTCCAAAGGCTGACACTGAGCCTAAATAGATTAATTCTTGTGCTCAGCTGGCCTTTTAGTGCAGATAACTTACTTTTAGAACTTGTTCCCGTTCATACAGGCACCAATGGCTCACACCTGTAATGCTAGCTACTCACGAGGCTAATACCTGAGGACAACAGTTCAAAGTCAACTTGGGCAAGGGAGTTAATGAGATTGTTACCTCACTAAAAATACAGAAACAGAGCTGTATTTTGAATGCCAGCTTTAAGCAAAAAAGCTAAGGAAATGCCTTGAAATACCAAGACTGAGATAGTTCTAACTATGAAAAACATTTGCTAGAAGTTTCTGAGCAGACCTATGCTTTAGAAAGGATACCAAGGATTAGAGGAAAACAGTGAGAAGGATATTGCTTTGGACTTTTTAACCACTCACCTCCTTTTAGGATTATAACAGCATCTTTCCTTAATAACAGCTACTTGGAGAAGGAATTTTCATTCCTTGCATTTACTGGGGACAACTCTCAGAAAATCCTCTAATTCTATACATGAACATCCACTTCAGATGCATTCAAGTGAAAATTACTAGCATCCTCTTTACTCAAAGATCATTCTTCACAACAATTAAAAGCTTAGGGCTACGAATGTTTATTGTGTCCACACTTTTATTGGCGGAGGGGAGGGTCTGAGGCAGCCTCAGGCTAGTATCCTCTTACCTAAAGCCTCACACATACCTTACACTGAAGATGTTCACAACCGTGTCCAGTTTCTTTGTTGAGATGGGATCAGAGCAACTTTTTAGCTGGGCTGGACTCACACTTCAATCCTCAAGATCTCTGCACCTGGAATTATAGGATGAGTCACTATGCCTAGCAACACGATGTAGCTTTCCAACCAAGTTGGTTATGATTACCCTACCTCCCTCCCTCCCTTCCTCCTTTCCCAACCTCCTTCCTTTCTTTCGTCTTTTCTTTCTTCTCTCCTTCTCTTCCTCCCTCTTCTAACTTTACTTGCCCCCTTACCTGCTCACTCCTCCTTCCCTTCTCCATATAAATTGTAAGAGAGAGTTATAGAAATATGGAAAGAAATGTTTTGAGTTGTCCCCAGCGTACTAAAAGATAGTACTGGGAAAGCCAATTGGGAAAGTAGACTAAATCTTAGTTGCAATGGGAAAAAGTAATGGTACTTAATGTCTCTGTCCTTGAGTAAAAATCAAGATATTTTTCTCACTACTTAGATCTAAAATAATATTTCTTTTTCCTTCTACAGAAAAAAATTCTGAATAGTAGTTGGGAGCTCAGTGTAGTTAGTGTCTTCTCAGAAATGGTGGTGAACAAGGCCATGTGAGGTCAGCCTTACCGCATGCTCACAGTAACCTATGTTCAGGACAACATGTACCTTTTGGGTTAATCTCTGAGGACCTTTTGCAACATCACGGGAACCCACAAGAAAAGTAAGCAGAATAATTGCACAGGGAACAATTTCCTGCCAATGAGAATACGAATATGTGAATAAATGTTCCAGTTTCTATACTTTAGCAAGTATTTCATAAGCTAATCAGGAGGTCCCAGTAGAATTGAGCTCCAATTACGAAAAAGTATCCTGATACTGGCTTTCCATCCTTTCCTTTCTCTTCTTAGTCCCTCTCTTTCACTTCTTCAGAGTATTCCTATATAAATTTACTTTACCTTATTTCAGGCTCTACACCATCAGAGAAATCCCAATGAAGGCATACCCATTTTTGGTCTTTTATTTTTAAGCTCCATTCACTAGTTCCTAAATTTAGTCTATGTTCCCACTACAGAAATAAAAATTTGTGTGTTAATTTTAATTCAATGTATTTTACTACTAGCTAGCATTTTGATAAAATTCAGCTAACAATGTTGTATTTATAGTGAAAGGGATATTTTTTGTTTTCAAAAATAAATTACAGCATGAAAATTATATTACTGGAAATGTTCTTTTTAATTTTAAAGTCTTTTTGTGAATGCTAGTATTCTTTAAAAAATAATATAGTGGGGGTTGGGGATATGGCCTAGTGGTAAGAGTGCTTGCCTCCTATACATGAGGTCCTGGGTTCGATTCCCCAGCACCACATATACAGAAAATGGCCAGAACTGGCGCTGTGGCTCAAGTGGCAGAGTGCTAGCCTTGAGCAAAAAGAAGCCAGGGACAGTGCTCAGGCCCCGAGTTCAAGCCCAGGACTGGCAAAAAAAAAAAAAAAAAAAGAAAAAAGAAAAAAAATAATATAGTGAATGCATTTATTTATTTTTATTTAGTGACAGTACTGGGGCTTATAGATCTCCCTCAGCTTTTTTGCTCAAGGCTGGCTCTCTACCACCTGAGAGATACCTCCACTTCCTGAAAGCCTATTCCCTTTGGTTAAAATTCAGCAATTTGTGTCACTGCATTTATATCTTTTTGAACATTTTGTGCTAGGGTCAAAAATATTTTAATATCCCTCGGTAAATTAATGACTTTAAAAATAAATAATGGTAGAAGGCACTTGACAAAATAATCTCTTTCAATAGAACTTTTTGATAAGTATATTTCAATAACTCTTCTGAATAAATGAATTCAAATTTCTCTTTAGTTTTCACTGTGGTCTTTGTATAATGGACCAGTCCCTAAAAATGCCATAAGTGCAAAGCAACCTAGGATAAATCTCTTAGTATCTAAATAGAACAGAGAAGTAATCTCTTTACGAAATTATCTTGAGGAGAGAAAACCTTCCCAAAGCCCCTCAGCTGACTGCAACTGTAATTCCAGAGGCACCACTTCTGTTTTCTATATTATTCCAAGCAGCTTGTGTTGTAGATATCCCCAATTTAGGATGAAGCTGCTCCACAAGTTAATTCACTTTTTCTAACCATACTGCAGAAATTTCCTACTGTAGGTTTCTTTTTATGTTTTGCTCTTCGGATCTTGCCAATCAATTGGATTTCCAAGTGTTTGCTTATTGTGTTTGGTGGTATTTCCCCTCTTTCTATACACTATCCTAATATCTGAGCCTTAAGAGGGAATTTGGGCACTTTATTGCCTTGTGTTTTAGATGAAACAAACATTCTCAGAATAAGAATAGATGATACTTCTTGACAGTAGTGAGAATAGAAAACTATGATATTGCTTTTCCAATGTTTAATTTTTTTTTCTAGTAGCAGGACTTGAACTAAGGGCCTTGGCATCTTGTTCTTGAACTTCTTTACTCACTCCTTCCCAAATGTCTCCTTAGTTTTTACTATGGTTTTATTTCCAGCCCAACTTCAAAAATTTTTACATGGAGTCTCACAGATGTTTTTTGCCCAGGCTGCTTTCAAACTAAAGTCTTCTAGGTCTCGGGTTCCTGAGTAACGAGGATTATAGGCATGAGCCACTGGCACTTCGCTCATATTCAATTTGTGATGTGGATTCTTATCTTTTGTAAAGCTTCTATGCGTACTACTCTTGATTTATCCAACCCTTTTTACTCTTGCCTGTAGACAAATCTCTTCTCTCATTTATAAGTCTGTTATCCCTCCGCTTATTTCCCTAGCTGCTCACACTGGATCCTATCTATAGATATTCTAAGCTCTGCTTTGTCCTTTGTCAAGTGAGAGGTTGTATTCATCACTATTCCTGGTGGGATGGATTGGAAAGACTAAGGTAATTCTGGGATTCTATGTTAAGAAGCTTCTTTACCCCAAATTAAACCCATGTTCTTTAAGCTTTATTGTTTTGGCCTTCATTGGAGTCACAGCTATTAAAAACACTAAAATTAGTAAATACAAGCAAAAAAAATCTCCTAAAATTCCAGCATACAAAATAAAGAGATTTTAAAAAAAGAATTTTTAGGACCACAATCAAGACAATGGTTATAGAATGATAAATGAAAACAGTGGTTGAGTATTAGTAAATATTCAATAGAGCAGAAATATAGAAGCCTACCACATCCTGAGGCTAAAAGCTACAAATGAACAAATGTAGCTATTTAAGTGTAATATTCCATGAACCACACTATCATAAGCTATTACTATAGTACTCAATATTAGGATATACCGCAGTATGTAACTTAAAGCATTCATTTGCCAAGATATTTAAACCATATTAAAATCTTTTTATTAAATGTTTTTTAGTATAAAATTATTTTTATTCTTACCACATTTCCCATGAATAGTCTTGTGCCTTTCGGTCAAATAATTAATACACAATTTCTCAATGTTTCAACATGGCCCTTTTGGTTGCTATGTTTTATTTTGTAATATAAAACACAGCAGAGTTCCAATGTCATGATAATAAGGTTTATTAATTACCCACACTGGGAGAAGTGAAGTGGAGGAGTTGAGAGTTATTAAAATTTAGTTTGTGAACTATACATAGGTAGGCTTACACATAGGTAGAGGTTGTTTTTTTTTTTTTAATTTTTGTGGTCAAGGTGATGTACAGAGGGGTTACAGTTAAAACATAAGGTAGCGAGTACCTTTCTTGTCAAACTTGTAACTGCCTTCCTCATTTTTCTCCCAACTTGCATCCTTTCCAATCTCCCCTCCCCCAAGTTGTATAGTTGGTTTACAACAGATTGTCTTGTAAGTATTGCTGTTGCATTGGTTCACCTTTTTCACTTTGTCTCACCATTTTTATGTTCCCCTTCCCTTCTCTAATTCAGATAAACACATATACAATACCCAGGATACCAAAATAAAATACAGTGACAACAGGGGTTAAACCATAGGGAAGAAAAACAAAAGGAAAGGGAATAATTTCACATAGTACATTGACCATAACAACAATGATAAAACATTTGTTTCCATAACTTGGAGTTCGTTTTACTTAGCATCATCTTCTGTGAACATATGTACATAGCTATTGAGCTATTGTGATCATCTGTTATGACCTTCCCAGAATTATACTAATTATTCCCAAATGAGGGAAACGATAGAGTCCATGTTTCTTTGGGTCTGGCTCACTTCACTTAGTATGATGTTTTCCAAATCTTTCCATTTCCTTATTAATGGGGCAATGTAATTCTTTGTGATAGAGTTTCATTGTGTATATATACCACAATTTCTTTTTTTTTAACCACAATTTCTTGATCCATTCATCTACTGAGAGGCATCTGTTGTTGGTTCCATATTTTAGCGATGGCAAATAGTGCTGCAATGAACATGGTAGTTCTGGTAGCATTAGTATTGTCTTGCTTGTGATCCTTTGAGTACATTCCCCAAAGTGGTGTTTCTGTGTCATAGGGGAGCTCTGTGTTTAGCCTTTTGAGGAATCTTCATATTGCTTTCCAGAGTGGTTGAACACGTTTTTCACTCCCACCAACAGTGTAGTAGGGTTCTCTTTTGGCTACATCCCTGCCAGCATCTGGTGTAATTAGTTTTCTTGATAATGGCCATTCTTATTGGGTTGAGGTGGAATCTTAATGCTGTTTTGATTTACATTTCTTCTATTTCCAGGGATGCTGAGAACTTCTTCACATGGCTTCTTGGCCATTCTCATTTCCTCTTCAGAGATGTCTCTTCTTTAACTCTTTAGCCCACTTATTAATGGGGCAGTTGTTTCTTTGAGGATTTGTTTTGAGAGAACATAATTTATTAGGCTCTAAGAATATTTTAGATATGAGTCCCTTGTCTGTTTTGTGGCCAGTAAAGATCTTCCAATCTGTGGGCTTTCTATTTATCTTGCAAGCTATGACCTTTGCCATGTAGAAGCTCTGCAGTTTGATTCAACCCCATTTGTCCATCCTTTCTTTGATTTGTTGTGTTTCTGGACCTTTATCAAAAATGTTTTGGGTTGGGAATATGGCCTAGTGGCAAGAGTGCTTGCCTCATATACACAAAGCCCTGGGTTCGATTCCCAAGTACCACCTATATAGAAAATGGCCAGAACTTGTGCTGTGGCTCAAGTGATAGAGTGCTAGCCTTGAGCAAAAAGAAGCCAGGGACAGTGCTCAGGCTCTGAGTCCAAGGCCCAGGACTGGCAAAAAAAAAAAAAAAAAAAAAAAAAAAGAAAAGAAAAGAAAAAAGAATGTTTTGACTTGAGCCAAGGAGAACTAGTGTTTCTGATATTCCTTCCTGTGATGTTTTCAGGGTATCTGCTTTTACATTGAAGTTTTTTTATCTATTAGGAATTGATTCTAGTTCAGGGTGATATATATGGATCTAGCATTAGTTTTTTTTAGAAGCACTTAACCAATTTTGCCAGCACCATTTGTTGGAGAGGCTGTCTTTCTTCCCTCCTTTTTTTTTTTTTTTTTTTTTTTTTTTTTAGCTCCCTTATCAAAGATTACATGGGCAAGGTCTGCGGTTCATTCCTGGTCTTCTGTTGTATTCCATTGGTCTCAGACCTGTTCTTGTGCCTATACCAATCTGTCTTTAGTACTATTGCTTTGTAATACAGTAAGTTTGGTATTGATGTTCCTCCAGTACTGTTCCTCCTGCTAAGGATTGTTTTTGCTTTTGGGTTTTTTTTCATTGTGTCATGTGAATTTTTGGATTGTGTCCTCTATTTCATTAAAGAATGGTGTTGGGATATTGATGAGTACTGCATTGAATTTGTAGATAGCCTTTGACAGTATTGCCATTTTCGCAATGTTAATCCTCCCAATCTAGGAGCATAGGAGGTTTTTCACTTCCTTAGTTCTGTTTTAATTTCCTTTTTCATGTTGATAAAGTTTTCATTGTAGAAGTCTATCACCTTTCTTTGGTTAAGGTTATTCCTGGGTGTTTTAAATATTCTTTGAGGCTGTTGCAAAAGGAGCTGCTTTCCTTATTTCAGTCTCTTCATATTATTGGCATACAGAAAAACCATTGATCTTTGAGGATTAATTTTATATCCTGCTAACTTTGCCAGTTTTGGATCAGCTCAAGCAACTTGGAGTACAGTCTACAGGTATTCTTTTAATACAGGATCATGTCATCTGCAAAGAGAGAGAGTATTACTTCATCTTTCCTTATTTGAATCCCTTTTATATTTGCCTCTTGCCTTATTGTTCTGGCTAGGAATTCTAGTACTATGTTGAAGAGGAATAGAGAGAGTAGAAATCCTTGTCTTGCTGCTGATTTTAAAGGAAATGGCTTTAACTTTTTGTCGTTAAGTATAATACTAGCTGTGGGTTTGTCAAACACAGCCTTTATTATATTCAAGGATGTTCCCTGGATTCCTAGTTTCTCCAGAGCTTTCATCATAAATGGGTGTTGGATTTTGTCAAATGCTTTTTCTGAATCTATAGAAATAATCTTGTGATTCTTGTCCTTGCTTCTATTGATGTGGTATATTATGTTAATTGACTTGCGTATATTAAACCAGCCTTGCATCCCTGGAATGGTTATATTCTCCCATAAAAGAGATCACTTTATTAGTATGTTGTAACCTTCTTTGTCTCTTCTCACTAATTTTAATTTTGAGTCAATTTTATCTGATACTAGGATTGCAAGTCCAGCTTGTTTATGGGGGATGTTTCCTTGATAGATTTTATTCTAGCCTTTCACTTTCAGAATATGTTTGCTTTTGTGGGCAAGATCTGTCTCTTGGAGGTAGCAGAAAGATGAATCTTGATTTTTGATTCAACCTGTCAGTCTATGACATTTAGTTGGAGAGTTAAGTCTTAATATTGAGGGTTAGGATTGAGAGGTATTTGTTAATTACTGTCATTATGTCTATCTTTCTAAGGACTGTGCCTTGTCAATTCTTACTGTAATTACTTGGTTTTCTATTTAAAGTCTGTTTCTCTTCCAGTATCATGTTCTTGTTATTTTTCAATGTGTAGAACATCTTTGAGAATTTTCTATAATGTTGGTTCGATAGAGATATATTGTTTCAATTTTTCCTTGCTGTGGAAGTTTTTTGTTTGACCCTCTGCTATGAGTGAGAGCTTAGCTGGGTACAGTATTCTTGGTTCATAGTTATTTTTCTTTGAAGAGAACCTAGAGAAGGAAGTTAATGGAATAGGAAATTTGTTTAGTAGACTAACAGCACAGAACTTCCCAATTACACAGAAGGATAGGCCCATCCAGATAAAAGAACATAATTTTAAGTAAAAAAAAAAAAAAACAAAACAAAACCCCGAGCCCTGTAATTTCAGGTTCAATATTTAGGTAGTTATTCCCCTATCTATTTTGAGTTTCTTTGTTAGGAAAGGAGTATTGTGATTCAGGAGTTAGATTATATACAGTTGTAACCAGTGAACAAATCTATCCTTTCATTTAAATCTATCTGGACTGAAGAGATTACTCAACTAACCCCTTTGATACAATGAAAACAAATACAGATACAGTCTAGCTAGACAACCAACAACTAGGGATCATTAGATTATGAAGATCCAAGAAGGTGTGTAGGACCTGAAATTACAAGGTATAAGGAAAAGTAGGAGGAGAAAATAAGAGTAGAGAAATGAAAGGAATGAAAAAAACAGAGATATGATAATTGAGATCTAAATTCAGAGAAAAGGAAGAAAAAGGAGAAAAAAGTTAAAAAGAAAAAAGAATAATAAAAAGGAACTAAAAACTTAAAATTATGTAAGTATAAAAGAATGATAAATAACATAATGTAAATAATAATAAAATTGAGGATAGTGAGCTTGAGAAATAGAGGTTTTAGTAATCAGAGTCTAAATTTTGTCTGTACCCAATGAAGAAGGAGGCCTAAAAATGCTGTTGGCTTACACAGGCAAAGTTTTCTAAACTCTTTGGTTGGTTGTTTCAGTAAGATGTTGTTCAGTAAGATGAGGTGAAATAAACTCTTTCCAGATAGAGCCAAGTAATACTTTTTCATAGAAATTGTTAGGCTCGAATTTTTTTTATAAGTTTTACAAAGATTTCATGTACTGTCCATTTTAAGTACTTCAAATAATATACATTCATTTATTAAAGTTCTATTAAAATATCTGTTTGATTAATCTTGTTTGAAGTAACTATACTTACTAATTCTCTTCATTTTTCATGTTCTAGTTTCTGTTCAATTATGGGGTTTTGGTTTGTCATTTTTATCTTTGCAATTATGTCAATTTTGCTCTAATATTTCTATTTGTAAATGCATCTAAATTTGGGATAATTAGGACTTCTTGTGAATTTTCCCTATCATAAATCCTAAGTGTTATTCTGTATTCTAATTTGTCTTCTGTCATTCCATTTTGCTTTGATTAATATTTCTTTTTTAAATTAATATTTCTTTGGCATAATTTGATGTCCAAATATTTTGATTTGTCTATGTAATTTTTTTAAATGAGAGAATAATATTAAGTTATACTTTTAATGCCTATTTGGATATCATATCATCCCATCTGTAAGTTAATATATATCATAATCTATAATATATTTGCATGTATTTCTGCCATTTGAGCTCTTTTTTATTCCAGTCTTGGGGCTTGAACTTAGGGTCTTGTTCTTTTTGCTCAAGGTTAGCACTCTATCACTTGAGCCACAGAGCTACTTCTGGCTTTTTCTATATATGTGGTGCTGAGGAATTGAACCCACGGCTTCATGTATATGAGGCAAGTACTGTACCACTAGGCCATATTCCCAGAAGAAATGTTCTTGCTCTGACCATCCAGAACTAAAAGTGTTCTTATATTAACTTCATACATCAGTCAGGACAGTAGAGCACTCTAAATAATCCTTCCATAATCAAAACTAAGCCTCCAAGGAATCTGCTGATCTGCAAGTACATTAACTCTCTGCAAAGCAAAACCCAGGGCTGGGAATATGGCCTAGTGGCAAGAGTGCTTGCCTCATATACATGAGGCCCTGGGTTCAATTCCCCAGCACCACATATACAGAAAATGGCCAGAAGTGTCGCTGTGGCTCAAGTGGCAGAGTGCTAGCCTTGAGCAAAAAGAAGCCAGGGACAGTGTTCAGGCCCTGAGCCCAAGCCCAGGACTGGCCAAAAAAAAGAAAAAAAAAGCAAAACCCAACAAATATTAAGGAAAAACAGTTAAATTTAGATACTAAAAATATTAACATCCAATGAAAAATGTAAGACATAGCAGGAATTAGGGTATATTTCATTATTGGAAGAAAAATAATTTCCTAAAAGTAGACACAAAGTGAGATAATCAAATGATCAGGAAATGACTTTTAAGGAGATATTTGATATGATTCCCAAAGACTTAAAGAAAATATGAGCATAATGGGGAGAAAATGGCCAGATACATCACACACACACACACACACACACACACACACACACACACACACACGAGAAATAATAAAAAACAAGTGTGAGATCAAGAAAAAATACACTACACTGTGAACATTGGGTAGAATGTATAGTAGAATGGACACTGTCAAACTAAAGACGTGTACAGCTATAGAAACATGTATATTTGAGCACAGAGAGGATTAAAATAATGAGTAAACTCAGTAAACTGAAAAGATATTATTAAGTGATTTAACATGTTGAATATGAGATTTAGCAAATAAACTTGACAATTACATGCATGGAAACTAATATAAAATCAATCTATTTCAAAATATGATAAGATGGGGACCATTAGTAAGTGAAGCATAAGAATTGCAACAGATATTTCACTGAAAAACATATGATCCAGAAAATAATGGAACATCATTTCTGTAGTCTTCTTACAAAGTGTAAACCAAATCGAATTATGAGGACACATTTGACATCTATAAATTGAAAGACACCTGTAAACTAGTATATTATGTGCTTCAGGAACATTTGTGTGATTAAATTCTGAGGTAAAGGGGACCAATTTAGGAGATAAAAGTAACATGAAGTTGAAAGCAATGTTTTTAGTTTAGGTATTGTAAAGAAACAATGAGCAAAATTTTGTAGATTATAGGATAAGTTTGCATCAATGTTATTTTTCCAATTTTTAAATCACTTATAGTACTTTTAAAATGTATGTTTTTGGAGGCAAAGCTATAATTTCCACAATTTTCTCTTGAATGTTTCAGAAAACTGGAAATATGCATTTGTGCAGATAGAGAAAATTACATGTGAAATGCAGCAAAAATTTTAACAATGGTGGACTCTGAATGGAGCACATATAGGAGTTGTTGTTTTTTTCTACTCCTACAATTTTCCTATAGATTACATCTACCTCAAAGTTACTTGTGAAAACAATCAGTGTCTCCAACAACCACTGGCATCTTTCCCTACCAATTACATATTTTTCAGGTGGGGGAAGCTACTTTGATATGGCTACAGTGAAACTTTTCTAATCACTGTCCTTTGTTGGATCTTTTCAGTCACTAAAAATCTAAGAACCAGTCCTTGTCTTTTGACACCACACAGAGAAGTCTTGAGTTTTAATCTCACTCATCAGACTGGACTTGTTTTTTCTTCTGATAGTTACTGATCTTAATTTTCACCACAACTATATGTGATTGCTTTTTTCATTTGGAGTTTCAAGTGTTACTTCTAGGAGCTTAAGCCTGAAATTGACCAAAACCTTTCCTATATGACTTTATGAAAGCAATAACCACTTTTATGACAATAGTAGTAAACATTTTTCCTATACTTAAACCTAAGTAGAAATCTTTTCACAAGTATTTTTATTAGCATATGTTAGTTATACAACATAGTGTTTTTATCATGCCACTTTCTTTGTTTTTATGATACTGAGTTTGAACTCAGGGCCTCATGTTCTCTCAGTATGTGTTCTACCTCTTGAGTCATGCATCCAGCTTATTCTGTTCTAAATTACTTTTTCAGATGGGTATCAGGTATTCATTTGTTGAGTTTTTTAAGGCTCCTTCTTCTGTCTTCTTTCCTATATACTCTTCCCATGTATGTGGGCTTATAGATTATTCCATGACATCACACACATTTTGGGGGGATAAAGCCTCACTAACTTTTTGCCTGGGCTGGCCTTCAACCACTCTCCTCATAATGTGTGATCTGTGATCACACATACCATTGTGCTATTTTCATTTGTGTGTATAATGCACTTTGATGCAGAATTCTGATCTGTTGTTATGGTGTCTCTGATTACTTCAGTAGCTGTGGGATTGGCTAGTAGACCAAGAACCTGAAAATTATAGACACTTGATGTTTGATTTGGAAAAGTGATGCAAATCTATTTGGAACATGAGATATTCACTCAATGAATAAGATTAATTCGGTTTCTAAGAAGAATTGGAGTTTAGTTAGATTACAAAGAATGGGTTCTTTGTAGCTGCTCAAGAAAGAGGCTGGAACTTAGACTTGGATCAGCTGTAATTAAGACGGAGGCAGTGGGAAAGACTTGTCTTTACTTTAGTCAGAGGAGTTGCAGGAGCACTTTTATGTTCCTAATCGTTAGGGTCTTTTCCTTTCCACTTTCCATCCATTATTTTGTAACTAGTCTGTAGCTCTTTTATCTGTCTAATTTCAGACTTTCCTTCATTTTTCATAGATGTTTGCTTAGTCTTGGTTACTAAAGACTCCTTCAAGCAAATCCCAGCTGCAGGATGAAAAGTAGCAATTTGTGGTGATCATTTTTAATATTTAACAAACCCTTTTCATTGCAAAAGAAAACCCTATTAAAATGTTTATTGCCTCTCAAGGAGACATGACAATAGTATGTGCTTTTATTTTAGTATCTCCTCTGAAACTGTACCTCTTTATACCTCTGGCAATGTGGCATAAGAGACCTAAATGTTTAAACTCAGTCAATGGGATTTCAAGTCCTGGTTTCATTGCTTAGAGAATGCATCACTTTGTGGCATATTTTTAATCTTGTTTTTTTATTATTTGGCAAAAATGGGGCTAAGTGCCTTTCAGGGTTGTGAAAACAATGAAACAAGTTAAGGAGGTCAAGGTAATACATGGTAATTCACATAAGAGCAAATCAGTAAATGTTATTTCTTGGTTTTCATTGCCTTTAATTATGGCCTCCCATCAGTTTAGTATGCCCTCTTTGTCTTCCACATTCTCTGTGCTTATTGTAGTCTAACTTATTATTTAAATCCAACTCTATCACCTGTGAATATTCCCAGAATGCCTTCCAATGATAATCAGAACTTTGAGCTCCAACAGCATGCAGACCAACTTCCATTTTAGTCATCAGCAAGGAATCATGTTGCCCAGGCCTCCACTAACAGTATAGCTCAAGGTGCTTGACGACTGAGCTATTCTATCATCCACATCATGCTTGTAATGGCTGCAGTAAAGCCTGAAAGTGGCTCAGAAGGAGGATGTGATTTGATGTGAGGGTTCTTCATCACAACTGGGATATGATCCTCATCATTCAGGTGGTAAAACAAAAACGCTGTGATACACTATCAAAGATGACTATATATAGGTCATAAATAGTACTGGACAAGCATTTCTTTAAAAATACCTCACACACACACACACACACACACACACACACACACACACACACACACGGTCTTACAAGAACCAAGGGTCTCTGAAGGCAATTCTGACATTCTACAGCTAATGTCTTACATATTACCTTTAAAACTAAACTGTGAGTTGCCTTGAATTTCATTCTGTCAATTGATCTCTTTTTTATAACAACACTGTGACCTCTGGGATCCATAATTCTGCTATACTTGATATATAACACACATACAGTAAATATTTAGACAATTGCAATAGAAATTGGTAGATTTTGAGAGAAAGCATTAAAGGAATAAGACAAAAATAAGTCAGCAGGGATCCCAGCATGTGGTAAACCCTTTGAACAATAAGTTAATGTTTTGTGTACATCAATAACTTTAATTCTTCCAAGAGTCTTACTGGAGAAAGATGCTTATGACCTTCCCCTTTCAAAGGAGGAAACTAAGCTGTGAGAGTGTTTGAGGAACTTGTTTGAGGTTGCATCCAAGGCAGGTGGCAGAAGCAATACGTAAGCCTAATGTTTTATGCCAGTCCTGGGGGCTTGAATTCAGGGCCTGAGCACTGTCCCTGGCTTCTTTTTGCTCAAGGCTAGCACTCTGATACTTGAGCCACATCACCTCTTCCAGCTTTTCCTGTATATGTGGTGCTGAGGAATCAAACCCAGGGCTTCATGCATGCTAGGCAAGAAAACTACCACTAGGCCACATTCCCAGCCCCAAGCCCAATCTTAAATTGAATTAACAGTGTGAATCCTGTGACATCACCTTCCACAATTCCTTTCCCCTTTTCTTCACTTACTAATGGAGGAGAATAGAAAGTTCTTTCTGTACAATAACAGGTCTATCAGCTATCCTTAATTTATTTCACTGTTCATTAAACTAAATCATGCAGAGAAGGACCTACTGAAGCTTGAACAGTGCATATGAAGCATATGAAGCATCATCCTTGTCACCCTCAGTAACCTTGGAAAGGTCATGCTGTGTACATAGGAATAAATCACATGGAAAGCTATGCATAGGTCCTACATGTTTGTCTACCATCATCTCACTAGAGAGGACTAGGAGAAAATCCATCAGGATCTAATTTTGTTTTCCTCCTGGGGTTAGGAAGATGACTTTTTTTTTAAGCTACAAAATACCTTCCATCTCAAATGTTTTCAACTTTGCATGGGACAGCTTGATTCTACACGTGTGCTGATTTAATAGAAACATGGGATATCAAGAAAAAACATTCGAGAATAGTTCCTCTAGCAGAATCAGCAATGTTCACTCTTTCTCTAACATTTGAATAGACACATTGAATGCTCCCAGAGAAAGACTACAGATGAAAAAGAGGAAGGGAAGACCAAGAGAACCTGGCTGCTTTGGAAAACACCGGGTTTTTGCCCAGGAAAATGTTGGCGTTGGCTGCTCTCTAGTGGTGGGCAATGTTCACTGTCAGCAATTCCTTCCAAAGAGACTCCACAAGCTGAAGGCAAGATGGAAAAATTCTAGTATTTCTTGGACACCTGGAGCTAAGTTGTAAAGGGAGAAAGAGTGAGAGAGAGAAAATGAAGAAGAGAGAGGTGGGAAGGAAAAGGAAAGAGAAGAGAAAGGAAGAGAATGGGAAGGGAGGGAAGGAGATGAGAGAAGAAGAAGAAACAAGAGAGGAAAAGAGACAAGGGAGAATGAGAGACATCTTGCACAACAAACCTGAGAGAGAATGAATATGAGAGAGAAATTTTCCCTAAGAAGGATATGAGAACAGGTATGAAGACAGAGTCTTTTGTAGGAGCTAGAAAACAGTGAACAGCAAGAATGGCCTTCTTGAAACCTTAAACTTCTTTGTACCAGTCACCTTCCTCATTCCATACATACTCAGAGTAACCATAGAAAGGATCATATTCCTTGCTGATGTCCAGTTTCTCCTAGATAGTGGTCATTTTCAAAATTTCTGGTGTATGAGATCTAGAGATTTAGTTGCTTCTTGAGAGCTTTCTTCTTGCACAATCCTTCACATAATGAAGAAGAGCAAGGAGATATATTTCTTGCCCCAACACTATGCTCTTCTCTGGAGGAAATAGATCCCCTTCTATTCTTTCTTGATCATCCCACCATAAATTATATTCTTTACATGACAAGTTTTGAATTCTATATGCATCTCAAGAAAAGATAAGTAAAAGGTTTGGGGTTTTTCACTTGGGGTGTTGGTCGTAATTGTTATGCCTTTTAATTTTTTCATCTTCTATGGTTTTGTATAAAAATGTATGCAGTTTATTACCTTCTTGAGATATCAGCTTCCACATCTGTAAAAAATTATGTTCATTGGATGGAGATTGAGAAGCTGATGGACAATCTGTGATCCTTTAGCAGGTATCATGCCCTAGATATCATGATTTACCAAATACAACTGACAAAGGCAGAGAAAATGTCCTGGATTACGTGGGAAATCACTTGACTTTTGGCCAGCAAAGCAGCAGTCCCCACAGAGAGAAAGACTCAAAATAGAAGGACACCAGGCAAGTGGCATATTGGTGGCCAGAAGGAACTTCCTTTCAGAAGAGTAGGCAATAAATTCATAGTCCTCTGCAGAATGAAGTTCCTGCAAACAAAATTGCCTCAATCCCTTCATTTGTAGATCTGCTTTCTTCAGGTTTATACCTCTCCATGTAGAGAATTAAAGCACTTCTTTGGATAATACGAGCAGAATCCAAAGCAACCAATTATGCTGCAATTTTCTAGACATTTCATGCAGAAGTAGTGTTGGAGCCCAAATGATCAGGATTGTGTTTCAGTTCTTCTGCAAAAAAAAACCCAACAACAATGTTAATTTCATGACACATTCAATATAGTATCACAGAAGAATGATCAAACAGGAACATTCTCACTTGACATGCCTAAAAGGAAGACTCAGATAAAAATATCCTACATCAGTTAAAGCTGGATGGAAAAGATAAAGGTAGTGAAATGACGAGTACTGCAATAGGATGGCAGGTACAAAAGAAAGCTTTTATAACTGTGCCCAGGGAAATAAAGAGACCAGGGCAAACTGTGCCTGTTAATCAGCAAGGACTGATCTAAACTTGATGATGATTTCAAAATGGCCGAGGAAGTGAACTCCTTCCTTGAATCTGCTTTGCACAGGAAAACTGAAGCAAACAAATTTGAACTATTTACAAGATAATGAAAACCTTGCCAAACAGCTATTGGCAAAAATCAGGTAAGGGGAATATAGCATTAGGAAAATTTTCACATTTATATATAGCTAGGCAGGCATCTGAGATGAAGAGAATTGAATGATGTGAAATACTTACTAAACAGCTCACACTTTGGAAAAAAAATCATATAGCTCAGATGGTAATAGACATATTTGACAACATACATCACTATTTCCTCCTTCTGATAAATATATTATTTCTTGAAATAATAGTCCTACAAATTTGAGTCTCAAGTAGTAATCAAAAGATGGCTAAAATACACTTTTTATTCATCTTTTAACTATAGCTACCACTAAGACCAATTCTTTTACTATATCAGTATTTAATGATAAGAAAATTAATCATAGCTAAACTAAAAAGAACACAATGGAAGAAATGCATTATAATTAAACGTCAAAACAAGGAGACTAACCCAGTGCACTGATACATACCCTTAACCTTAACACTAACTAGGCTGAGCGGGTGATGGAGTAAGAACCTGTCTACACAACAAATAAATAAAATCCCAGGAGAGCAATGCCTTGACAAATAAGGCCAGAAGTATTTCAGTGTTATATATTATAAAGAACATGTCTTAAATAGTTTTGTGATCTTGAGAAATTCATTAGTGATCTCTCTGTGTCTTACTACCTGTTTTGTTACTTGTGGTGCTGAGGGTTTAAACCAGAGCCTTTTACCTGCTTGGGAAGTGCTTGACCCTGAGCTATATTCCCAGCCAAGGTTACTGTCTTTTTAAGGGCTGTGAAAATCCATATTATTCTAGGAAAAATGGAATTGTATCTAATACATAGTCTACTCCTTAGCAAATACTAATTTTTTTTAATCTTTCCAGTTAACTCACTTTGGCTGTCAATAGGTAAGGTTGGGACATTTTCTGCCTTGAAAACCAGCTAACCCTAGAAATGCTTTAGAAATCATGTTGAGGAAACCGAAATGAAGGGATAGTTCAATGGCTGCTAAAAGTTTGGCAAGAAGTTTCAGTTGGGATGAGGGCAAGACCTGTAGATATTCATTCTCCATTGTTACTCGGCCATGGTGCAATGATGATGACAGTATTGAGAGAACGAGATCCCAGGGAGCTTTCACTTTCTAGAGATGAATCTCTGCCTACTGGAATCATTAGAAAAAACATAACAGGGAAAAGATGGGAGCAATTATTTGAAGTTTTGCAAGTATCAAGTTTTAAGGTTATTGGTACTGAAATTAAATCTATGTGGCATTACAGAATTTAAGAATTAGGCAGAACCTTAGAGATGATCTATCACACTTCAAAGAAGTACCCTCTCAATACTCTGCCCAATCACCAAACATGATTGATTACATCCCTGTGATGGAAACCAAGCAGGGTCCATCAAAATGGTCCATTCTATTTCTCTGGAGTCCTGCTTACAGGTAGCTCTTCTTCCAGATGAGAAGCTTTCTGCTTAATTAAGGCTTTTACTTCTACCTATTGATTTTATTTTTTAGAACTCTTGTTACCTATTATGTTACCTCATTCCATAGACTGTCTCTAAACTGATTTCCTTTGTTATGAAGATGCTTTTTGAAGTTGATGTAATCTCATTTGTTGGTGTAGTTTTGCTTTTGTTTTCTATTGTTTTGAGGATGTATGTGTGTTATGAAACTTTACTCACCTTAATGCCACAAGGCTTTTTCCTTTTTTATTCTGGTAACCTTATGTTAAGTCATAATCCATTTTGAGCCTTTTTGGGGCGGGAGGAGGTAAGATAATGGGAGACAAGGGCTTCATTCTTCTGCATGTGGCTATCCATATCCAGTATTTATTGAAGTGACTGTCATTTCCACATTGTGTATTCTTGATATCTTTCTTGAAAATCAATTTACCAGTTGCACAGATGTATAGATTTATTTCTTGGCTCTCTATTCTGTTCCATTGATCTTTTTGTCTTTTCCCCCCATTCTCTTTAATTAATAAAGCTTTATATTAGGTTTTCACATCAGAATAAAGCTTTTCTGCTTTGGTATTTATGCTCAAAATGGCCCTAGCTACAAAAGCACAGTCACTACAGATGAATTTTAAAAATGTTTGCTCTTTTTACAAGAATTGTTATTGAAAATTTGATTAAAAAATTTCAGTGAACCAGCAGATTGTTTTGTGATTTAAAAATACTTAAAAATTCTTCTAATACATGAAAAAAGTGATATTTTTCTATTTATTGTTTTATTTAGTTGATCTCAAACAATTTTGAGTGAAGCGTTTGCATTTTTCTATTGATGATCTGTAAATGGGCAATTTAAATTCTTTTCAACTGAATGCCTCCGCCCGCCCTTTTTGGGGGGGTTGGTTTTGACTAATTATTCTGTTGAGACTTCTAATACTATGTTAAACAGAAATGATAAGAATGGGCATCCATGTCTTGTTCTTGATCTTAGAGAGAAAGCTTTCAAATTTGCACCACTGACCACACTGTTATCTATAAGCTGGTATAAAGCCCTTATTTTCTTGATGCTCATTCTTAGTGTACTTAATTTATTGAAACTTCTTAAACATTACTGAGTGCTGCTTACATTTTCAAATATCTTTTCTGCACTTATTAAGATGATCATATGTTCTTGCTCTTTGGCCTGTTAATGTGGTTTATCACATATTATTAATTTGTATATTTTGATCTCTTGCATTACTGAGGTAAATATCACTTTATGATGATAAAATACCATTTCATTGTATTTTGTTTAGGAATCCTATGATGTTTCTTAGAAATGCTTCATAGAAATGTTTCATAGTAATTTTCATTTCTTACACTGTTCATTTCTGGCTTTCTTAGTGCTAGCTTTTAAAAATAAGTTCCAGAAGTATTCTCTTCTTCATTTTTTTTAGATGGATTAGCAATGGATTGGTACTAGTTCTTTAAGTGTTAGCTAAAATTCAGCCTTGGTTCTCATTCAATCTTGGGTTTTTCTTTAATAGGAGAATTTTTATTCAGTATTAGATTCAGTCTCCTTTTTAGTTATTGCGTAGTTTTCTTTTTCCCTCTTTCTTTAGTTATTGGGTGGTTTCTTATTCATAATTTTGTCTAGGTTGGTTTGATATAAATGTGATTCATCCATTTAATCTAGGTTATCAATTCATTAGTATGCAATTGCTCATAGTAGACTCATAATTCTTTACATAGAAAGTACCTGTTGTTTTACTTATTTTAGTCTTTTCTCTTTCTTTTTATTAGCTTAGTTAAAGAACTGTAGGTTTACTTACCTTTTTGCCTATCAGTTTTGCTTTTTTAACCTTTTTAGTCTATTTCATTTTTCCTTTTCTGATCTTTATAATTGTTTCCTGCTACTAACAAAATTTGATATCAGTTCCTTCTTTTCTTTTAATTCCCTGAAGCATAACATTAGGTTTATGTAAGACTTCATTTTCCTTTTTGATGTAAATGTTTATTGCTATAAACTTCCTTCTTAGAACTGCTATTGTAAAATCCCATATATATGGTAGTCTGTGTTTTCAAGTTTGTCAGATAAAAAAAAAACTTTTAATTTTTTAATGACTTAGGTATTTAGGATGATGTAATCTAATGACCATATAATTGAGAATTTTCTGAAATACAATTTATTTATAATTTAATTCTAGTTTTATACTATTCTCATAAAATATACTTTATGTGATTTCATTTTCCTTAAATATAAGACTTGTTTTGTAACCTAACAATGGTCTGTCTTGCAGAATTGTGTAAGTATGAATGAGAGATGTTCTGTGTTGATGCCTAAATTGGTCTAAACCATATTCAATTCTAGTGTTTACCTATTGGCTTTTTGTCTGGATGATCTATCCATTGTTGAAACTGAGATGTGAAAGTTTCTTTGTACTCTATGTATCTCTTCAGATTTGGTAGTACTTGTTTTACATATTTTGGCACTGTAAATTTGCCTATACATATATGTTATATATATATATTACATGTATGTAATTTCTATGCTTTCTTGATCATTAGATATTGAGCTTGCCCCATTTTACACATTTTGACTCACCATCTATTTCAGCTGATGTAGTTATAGGTATTCCTGCTCCCTTTAGTAATTTTTGTTCTTTTTGCTTTATTTGTTTGTCTCCACTGAGGCTTAAATTCAGAGAATTGTAGGTGCTAGATATGTACTTAACCATTAAGCCATGCCACTAACCTTTTATTGAATGTATTCACTTTTTTGATAGTATCTTGATTCTTACACTTTGGCCATGCGTGGACCATGATTCTTTCAGTTTATACTTCCTGTTGTTGCTGGGATGAAAGGTGTATACCAGCATACACAGCTTCTTTCATTGACAAAAGTTCTCATGGACATTTTTCCCTGCCTGACCTAGAGCCATTATTCCCTCAATCTCAGCCGACCAAGTAGATATAGGATTATAGGAGTGAGTACTCAGCAATTTTTTCTATTTAAGAAAGACAATACTTTTTAAAGGTTTTGTTGTCAGCTTTGCTAAACATTTTTGCATTTGTAAATTTTCAAATATACAACACTAAGTACAGAGCAGTTAACTTTTCTGACCAGTGCTAAGTCTGTGAGACATTTTTACATATATTATGAGAATAAAACCAGTAGAACTCTGGCTTTAAATTGCTGCCCATCCACAGTAGAGCAAGTGAACAAGCCCCAAAGCTGAATTTATGATTCAAAAACAAAAGAGTCACATGTACTTTGACATTTCAGCAGGACATAAATGGAACATCTTTGTTAAATATCTTTTCTTGACACAACTGGGCTTAACATAACATGTAATTTTCTCATAAGCGGTGTATTCTTTTGTTAGAAGGCATTGAAGTCTTGAACTGTTTGTTGTCTAGCAATTCTCAGTGAATCATCATAATAATACAATAGTATTTGTTTCAATCAATTATGAGGAAATCTAAAAATAAATTACTATTGTTGAATATATAGTTGAATTTCCAAAGATTTAATGAGTCTATGCATGTGTACATACTTTATATGAAAAAAGTGATTCCTATCCAGGTGCTGGTGCCTCAGGCCTGTAATCCTAGCTACACAGAAAGCTGGAATTTGAGGATCATTGATCAAAACCAGGATGGGCAAGAAAGCCCGAGATTCTTATCTCCAGTGGAGCTATAGCTCTCGTAGTAGAGTTCTAGCTTTGAGCACAAAACTCAGGAACAGTGTCCCATTTCTGAGTTCAAGCCCCAGGACTGGCCCCAGGAAAAAAAGAAGGAAGGAAGAAAAGAAAGAAAGACATGTATCATCTAAAAATTTGGATATAAGCAGGCAAAGGGCTAGTATATTCCTAGTGTTGAAAGGAAAAAATATACACTTGCCAACCATGAATCCTGTAGCTAGCAAGACTGCCCTTCAAATTTGAAAAGGAAATTACCATATCCCCAGAATCACAAATGTTGAGAGATTTTGGCACTAGACCTGCCATGCAAAAGAGAATCCAGGGAGACCCGAAGTTGAAATGAAAAGACATTATATAAAAACTGAAAACCATATGAAAAGTAAAGATCTTAGTATACTTAAATATTTGATAAATGCCAAAAAATGAGTATTGTTGTAATAAGAGTTTGTAATCTCACTTTGTTTCCAACATAATTTAGAAAACCAGTTTATTTAAAGAAAAAGAATAACTGACTGAAATTTTGTAATATTGTTAATATATGGCATTTATAATACCATATATTAGTTGTTAATTTGGGAGGACACATAGTATATAAAATATAATTTTGTCACGGCAATGACTTAAATGGGTGCAGATAGAAGTGTAAAAATCAGTTTTTGTGTGTCAATGAAGTTAAGCTGGTGTAAATTTATTGTGTTACTGTTTCCAGAAGTTAACATGCAATCCCTAGGGTAATCACAAAGAATCAGTTATATATTATACACCAAGGGAAATGAAAAATGAATTTATATGTTTCATTACAAAAACACCAACGAATCATGCAGGATATGAAGAACTAAAGATTATCAAGTATACAAAAACAGCCTAAGCCCTCCTCTAATCTGGTCTACAGATCCAGTATTGTCCCTGAAGTATCAGTGGGAACTCTGCAGAAGGAATGGGGTGAGATATAGTGGGAGACTTCTCTTCCTCTCCCATACTGGAATTGGTATTTCTCTTCATTTGGTAATTTCATGACATAGTGGGGCTAAGCTTCAGGATCTGCAGATAAGGCTTGTGTATGTTTTTAAATTGTAAACTTGGACGCTCAATAGAATTTGCTATTAAATTTTTTTCACCTGTAATTCAATTTACCTATTTCTCTTTCCGATAAATGGAGCAGGACAAAATTCTCTTTCTACTGGAAGAGGCACATGCAGAGCCCAGGGGCAAAACTGTAAAGATGTTCAGATCACTAGGTGTACCTGAAACCTTCTGGAAATGACTAGTTGATTAATGTCAGGCATTTTACAAAGGCATCGGCTGGAATTAGTCTTCTTAGTATGGAGAGTAGGCAATTATCAGTTATTTGAAATCTGGTAGTTCATAAAGTATTGAGGATAAAAGAGCCAATATATGAGGGGAGGGAAGTGGCATACACATCCTTGTGGAACAATGATTGAATGGCCTGGTATAAGAGAATCAGCAGAAGTCAGATACTTCAATATGAAGAATGTGAACTGTGTTAAAAGGAGAGCTTCGTGTAGCTACTAAAATGGTTTTATAACTTCTGAAATAAGAAAAGTGGAAAGTTTCCATCAAAATCCCAGTAGATACCATTTGATTTTTAAAAAAAAAGACTTAAGTATAAATAATCATTACACAAACATAACTTTATTTTCTTATAGAACCGGTTGACAGCTTCATAAATATTCAAGTTAAAGAAAAGAATCCAGTTATTGCTACAGATAAACATCTGTACATGGAATATATTGCTTGTTATTACACAAACAATGGCTTAATTAATTGTGCAGAGATTTATTGAACTATCATATGTACTTGCTATTTTTTCAGGTATTTGATTTGCATTAATGAGAAAAATAGTCTTTGTAATAATACCAAGTAAAGGAAAAGAAAAACTGAGAGCGCACTGTCTCTCTCACTCTCTTCCTCTCTCTCTTATGTTATATATGGATGATAGGAGAAGGCACTTATCCTATGGTTAGCATTTGACTTATATGTGCTAGTCCATGCTTCTAAGATTGAGTCAATTGAGTGGGTACAGAAATATAGGTATCTGGTGCTATCTGTACTCATTTCCAATAGTCATGGCAAATTTTACATGAGAAATGTGAGTTTTTTTGGACAAAATTACTTGATAATTATGACTTAATTTTGAAAGAAATAGGAGAGTGGTTAGAGGTCTGGAAGGGGAAGAGAAAATGCACCTAACTGGTAGAGAAGCAAGTCTGAGTAAAGAAAAAGAAAGCCGATGCAAAAGAAGTAAGCTGAAAACTATTTAAGAGCATTATACTGTCTGTAGTTTAGGCCAGAATATGGTAATAGCATTTTGTTATATTTATTTTTTTCTCCACTCTCCATTTAAGCCCTCAATTAGGCCTTGAGAAAGGAGTCAAAGTACCTTTGAAACTTCCCGCTTAATCACCTATAGCGAATGCTCATTTAATGATAGTCTTTTTTTTTTTTTTGTCCCAAACGAGAAGTAGCAATGCTTTTAGCAGAGGGAATGGAATGAGAGCAAAATTGCCTAATCAGCCTTGCTCATGCAGGGCCTTGTGAGAAAGATTATTGAATTTTCAGTCTCTGTAGAATTTTAATGAAGCTTCATCTTGCTGGAAAATTCAGCCCTTTGTCAATAGAGTTCAATAACTCGACCACCCATGTAATAAGATGTACCAGTTGAAATCTTTCACTCTGCTCAAAGTGTGCCAGAAACACCCTGGAAATGTGGAAACACTTCTTTATATGCTGTTGTAGATAAAGCTCTAGAAGTCAGGAATGAAATGCTATGTTATAAAGTGAGATGCTATTTATATTATAGCCCTAGTGATACAGTACCTGTAAGGACACAATAATGTGAACCATGGTTATGTGCTGGATGCCCATGTAAGAGTGATCACTTTCCTTTCTTTTTTCTTTGGTCACTTGTGAGGCTTGAACTAGGAGAGACTTTGTTTAGTGTGGCAGATAGAATAACAGCCCTCCCCAAAGATATCAGTGGGACCTGGTTGCCATCCATGACAGAAGGGACTTTGCGAGTGGAATTAAGTTATGGATCTTGATATGGAAAGATTATTTGATGTATCCAGGCAGTTTGGAGCAATCACAAAGGTCCTGGAAAAAGGAAAAGCCATAGGGTCAAAACCGAAAGGAGAGATGAGGATGGAAACATGATGTAATGACAGGGGAAGGAATGATGATGCTGGAGATCTGTAGAAGCTAGAATAGGTGAAGAAATTAGTTCCTCCACTCTTCTCCTTCTCAAACAGAAGCAGCCCTTCCTGCACTTTGATTTTAGCCAAGAGAAACTGATTTTAGATTTTTGGTCCACAGATATATAAGAAAATGTGTGTGTGTGTGTGTGTGTGTGTGTGTGTGTTTCTAAAATGGAATCTTACAGTGAAATCCAGGCTGATCTCAAACTCACATGCCTTTTCTCTCAGCCTCCCTTGGTTCAAAAGTATGCACCACCATAGTTAGCTCTGTACTTGTGTTTTTCAAAATCATCCGATTTGTAGTTATTCGTTACAGCAACATGAGGAAATAAACATATTTATTTTTTTAAAACTTTTTTCTTTATTGTCAAAGTGTATTACAGAGGGGTTACAGATTAATATGTAAGGCAGTGAGTACATTTCTTGTTCAACTTGTTACCTCCTCCCTCATTCCCCCCTCCCCCTTCCTCTTTCCCTCTTCCCCCAAGAGTTGTGCAGTCGGTTTACACCAAATGGTTTTGTAAGTATTGCTTTTGGAATGGTTTGTCTTTTTATCCTTTATCTTTCAATTTTGATTTTTCTCTTTCCCTTCCCTAGTTCTAATACCCATATAAACAGTATCCAGGGTACTCAGATGAGATACAGTGGTAGCAGAGGTATTCAGTATGTCCCAGAGGATCATCATATAGACAGAGTTTCTCCATCTCAGCACTGTTGACAGTTTGGCAAGGATTGGGCTGTTGAGGTTGTTTCTTTGTACACTGTAGGAAGAAGACCAGTTGTATTCTTGGTCTCTGCTCACTAGACTCCAGTAGCACCTTCCCTCCCTCCTCTCCCCCACTCCCCTTCCCTTCCCTTTTGTAGCAGACCGCACTGCTTCTAAACATTGGGACAAGTTTCCTGGGGACCAAAATTACCCCTGATTGTGAAGATTAATCTAGAAGAATAAAATTGGTTTTCAAGCACAAGTTCTCCAAATCAGAAAGACTTCTTTTAATTGTTACTGTCTACTGCTTTACCAAATGATAGAAGGCGAACCTAATCATCAGTTTTCAGCATGGACCTATTCTCAGTGGAACAGAAGTCTGAATATCTCCTTAGAAAACTGAAGATGAATCTCTAGAAATTCTTTGACAGTTAATCCAGGTTGGGGTTAGGATGCTGGATGGTTATTTAGAGATCAGCATCTGTGAAAGAAATAGGGAGAAACAGCACTGAATAGAAGGAGAAAGTGAACTGTGATTCAGCCGCACATATTCTTGCACAAAACAACAGAACTACTTGCTTACTAAAACTGGGCTGTGATGGTCAATCCTTTATGTCAATGCCTTGCTTAGTTATCAATATAAGCTATGTAGGAAGGCTGTATCTTTGGACCAGGAGCCAGTTTACAGGTGAGATCGACACCAATAGAGGTGACTACACTGCTCATAGCTGAGTGGTGAGTCTTTGGAGAAGAATCTAGTGAATGCCTTTTTTAGATCTCTCAATGTCCATCCATTGCAATATTCAGGTCCATTTTTTTTCATATGTGTTTTGGGGGCAGATTTTTTTTTTTTTTTAGGATTTTCGCTGCCTCTGCTCTTCAGAGTAGGGCTAGAATATGTAGGGTAGATAGATATGACATTATCATTTACAGATGATCTCAACTCTAAAAAAAAGAATAAAACTTTCCATTCCCTTCCTTGCTGTTTCATCTATATTTCCTATGTGTCATTTCTGTGACGCTTAGTGACTTACCTGATGGATATGAACCCAATTCATATCCCTGTAAGTTATAAAATCCTTGTCTTTATGTCCAGGTAAGGCCTATGTTGCTGGACCTGACCAATTAAAGTAATAATTTAGCAAGTGGTCACGAAGATACATTCAACTACTTATGTTCCCACTGGGTAGCAGAACAATTACTACAACCAGATGATCTGGGTTGATGGTCCTTACCAAATACCTTTTCTGTTTTCTCTGTATTCAAGGAACCCAAAAGGCCAGACAATAGCCATTTGTATAATTGAAGGGAAGCTGTTCTGTTTGAGTACCAGAGCTGTGTGTTCGTGTGTGTGTGTTTGTGTGTGTGTGTGTGTGAGAGAGAGAGAGAGAGAGAGAGAGCAAGAAAGAGGAGAGAGTGACAATAGAGACAATACTTAAGTTGAGCTCACGGAACTCCAATGCTATCATTTTTCTGGTTAATTGGAGTTGAGGGTCTCACAGCTTTTCTTGTCCCAGGAGGCTTTGAACCTTGATCCTCAGATCTCAGCCTCCTGATTAGCTAGGATTAGGGGTGTGACCCATTGTTCCTCAGATTTACCAGAGTCTTTAAGAAAAAAAAATCTATAAAGCTCCTCAAAGGATCATAAAAATAACCATAAGCAGAACAATAGCTGCTATCACTCATGGTTCCTTAGCTGATTTAATTTACCTACTGGGGGCAGAATACCATATAAAGATATTGAAATAATGCAAGAGTTTATAGGGCATCCCATCCATGCTCAGTATTGCCCCCGAGCTGAGAAAGTCTTCAATCTTTTAGGGAGTAAAAATCCCATAGCTTTGCCTTTTCCAGAGCAGCAGTGCTGACTGAGCAAGGTGATAGCATGAACAACTTCCCTCATGTTTATTGAAATTTTTTCTAAAAGTTTTATGTGTCACAAATAATCTCATATGGTGTTTCCTTTTTTTACTATGTGGTTTCTTAAATAAATTTAAGTAGTGATTTTCTTTTTTTAAGAGAAAAATCCGCATAGAAAAATGAAGAGTCTGCATCAGGCTAATTCATTAGATTAGCAGCTGTGGAATTTTGCATTTACAAACAAAACAAGAAAATTATCCTGGGAGTTCAGTTCCATTACCACCAGTTTACTACTCCCTGTGGATAAAAATGGACCACATGGTGTTACATCTTTCTGGAAATCTCCAAATTGTGTGATGAAAGTCTCTAGCATGAACACCCAGACTCAAACTCCAACACATAGAGTCAGAATTATTTCAAGTAGTTAATAATTGAGTTTTAATTCTGATTCAAATAAATAAAAATCTTGGAAATGGTAATTATTTTATATGTGTCATTTTATTCAGTAGTTGGAGAAAAAGTCATTATTGTCTTTCATTTACTCAAATGATACTTTAGGCATATTCATGTCATCATAAATTAGAGTGATAAGCAGAAGTCCCCTGCATTACTTATTGTTATGATCAAGGCTTAAATTAATAATACATGAGCCAAGGAATCAACAACAGAAATAGTCATGATGAGTTGAAACAAAGACATCTAGTCTAGCTAATGAATAGTGATGGTGACTTCATAGGAACTGAAGAATGAGATGTATATGGGGAGTTGGTAGTTTAAATGTAAAGTCACTGATTTCTATTAATTCAGAAGTAAGGCATGTCTATGGCCACACAAACTGACTCACCATGTTTCAAAAGATAATAGAGTCAAGATATATTGACAAAATTTTACTCACTCAACAAATATTGATAAAGACAACTCAGTGCCTTGGTAGCTTTGAGAAGACCAGAGGAAATGATAATCAGATCAGAAGACAATGCAACCAATTTCCTAACACAGTAGTTAAAAGTTGATCTATGTTTCAATTGGCATTAGTTGCTCATTTATGAATTGTAACAATCAAAATTACTTGAGATTATAAGGTGTTATGTCTATAAAGAGTCTTCTATTAAAAGCCAATACCAGGGGCTGGGGATATGGCCTAGTGGCAAGAGTGCCTGCCTCATATACATGAGGCCCTGGGTTCGATTCCCCTGCACCACATATACAGAAAATGGCCATAAGTGGCGCTGTGGCTCAAGTGGCAGAGTGCTAGCCTTGAGCAAGAAGAAGCCAGGGACAGTGCTCAGGCCCAGAGTCCACCAGCACTGGCCAAAAAAAAAAAAAAAAAAAAAAAAAGCCAATACCATCACAAGGGCATCTTGGTATTTCTCTTTCACATGTCAAATTGAATTGCAATAAAAGTAAAGAATTCTAGAAAAAGTCCAGAATTTTCACCCACATCTTCAGCTTTTATATGTTATTGCATTTATCAGCCTAAAGAAAGATAGTTCATCTAATTTGATACATAAATGTTGATAAAGAATAGACTGAATTTGTGAAGGCCAGTGTTCAACTTGTGAACAAGAACTACTTAAAGTAATATGGTCATGAATCAATAATATGCTGGGAATTGATAAGTTACGTGAAGATTCACTGAGTATTTTATTTTGTTGGTGGAGGGGTATGTTTATTCATATCTTGCACTCTGTTAAAACCAACATGATCAGATTTTCTTATTAAGCTTGAAAAATCACAGATTTACTAAATGGAATGAATGTATAATCACTTCTTCAATAAATAGTACATTCAAATCACATTGTCCAAGTCTTTTTGTTGGCACAGGACTGAAAGCATTCTTGAAATATGGGATTTCACACTGGAATCATCCTGGACAAATGAGGAATTGTCTGTAAACCTACAGTCTCATAATAAAATGAAAAATGAGTTTTAGGAGGCATATATGCATTCTTGGTCTAACAGGTCATGGACATCTTCATTTTGTCCTATGGTTCCTGATAATCTGGTTGTTAATCAAAGACTGAATTCGGTCCTGCTCTTGGTATAGCCATGACCTTGAGAAATCCACATAGAAGCCAAAAAGTGTATTCCTATTACATCATGGTTTCTGACTTAAGATGTGTTTCCTTAAGTCAGTTTTATTATACACTAAACTTTGATGATTTGCTCTTTGTTTCTATGTGGTTTAATTTCTTGCCAAGTCAATATGTACACATTGAGAACTACAGAAGGAAGAGCAATTATAATTTCGATAGTCATAAAAAGCTAACTCTTCAAGCAAAGGAAAAAGGAAGTATACTTGGAAGGTCACTAGGGAGCATCATTTAACTTAAAATCATGTGTTGCTGTACTGTAGAGACAGCTAGAACTCAACCCTCTAATGCCCTTCTGCTGTTTTTCTTCTCTCTTCTTTCTACTTAGCACTGCATGATACTTTGTGTTCCATTTTACACAGTAGGCTTTATCACATAGGAAAATATGGTCACCAGGAGCTCCTACAGTTTGTCCTTTGTGACATTTCCAACAAACAGAGAAAGACTTGCATTGTTCTAGCCTCAAGGTTAAAAAAGAAATCCCAGGCAAATACTTTGGTGAGTAGAGATTGAGACTAGTGCAATTGACTGGGGCAAGCAGTTGCAATTTTTAGAGTCTGTGTGGGCTGCATGATTGGACTGTCTGGAAATTGGCTAGCAAAAAAACAACGTCTATTATGGGTTCCAAAGAGGTTAACTAGAGCAAAAGGATTCCTCTTTACAACTTAGAAAAAAAACCTTTCACAAAGTATCATTCTCCACCATGGCCAGAGCTTCTCCTGAGACTATGTCAAACAAATCCTTAGCTTTACTGTAGATTCTTTGGTGTAGAACTATTGATCAGAAATTTGGGTAGGGTGCCAAGAAATCTATTTTGAAGCCCTTGAGGTGATTCCAATGCATGTCAAGTTTTGTATAACACTAAAATCCACTAAAAAATACAAGTGTTGTTTTTGAGCCACTGAAAACACATGTGAGAGTCTTTGGTCTTTCTGATATATATATATAGATAATATATATCTGTATATATATATACAGATATATATGTATCATATATAAATATATATATATATTTTAAACCTCATTTGTTCAGTAGAACAAATGAATCAGGCCTCTTACTAGAAGAAAGTTACTTTAAAATCTGTTATGTGATAAGAATTTTATTGTATTTAATTTACAGCAAATGCTGAATTAATTTAGATACATTAAAAGTGCTAAGTGCTGATGGCTCATGCACGGAATCCCAGCTACTCAGGAAGCTTAGGTCTGAGGATCACGGGTGGCAGGAAAAGACATGAGGTTTTGTTTTTTTTTTTTTATCTTCAATTACTACCCAAAAAACCCGAAGTAGAACTGTGGCTCAAGGGACAAGGTAACAAACAGTACAAGAAATGTATCCAATGCCTAACGTATGAAACTGTAACCTCTCTGTACATCAGTTTGATAATAAAAATTTGAAAAAAAAAAAAAAAAAAAAGAAAAAGAGTTAGAATGTTATCCATCAGCCAAATAGCTAAGAGACAGCCAACTAGACCTCACTGAGTACAAGCCCCAGGACTGACACACACACACACACACACACACACACACACACACACACACACTATCCTATTTCAAGTGTGTTTTCTACCCAGCTAGAGGTTTAAACAAGGGGACAACAAACTAAGTAGAAACAAGATATAAATTCTATTTTCAACAGGACTCAAGCAAATATGTTTGTATTGAATCCTTCTCTGTAGTGTCTCAACAGAAGGAAACTTAGCTGGACCTCTTTTATTAGTGCTGTTATTTTTCCTCATTATGTTATTCCGAATATTGCTGCAAGCTTTATGATAACTAGAAAATATTCCCTAAAACGATTGTAATTTGATAAATTCTGTTCTTTTTATTGTTTGTTTTTAAATCCTAGCACAGAATACAATACCAATTATCTAAATGTCCTAATTAAGATAAGCCATGCTTGATCAAGGCATCTAGAAGCAAAATTGCTGAGGTGTCCTTGCACTTAAACACCGCTAGGACAATAAGTAATTATTTTATGTAGGTAACTAGTCATTTTGGTCATTAAAAACACATTGAAATTTAATGTTCTTTAAAAACAAGAGCTTGAAACTTTTCTTAGTTACCATCAGAGTATTTCTTCCCTCCCCTTTCTTCTCTCTATCCCTCCATCTCTCCCTCTCTGCCTGCTCATGTCTATTTTGAGATACTATATCATGTAGAATTTCCCCGGAATTCACATGATCAATTCAGGTCCAGGATTCTAAATCGTTCTAATCTCTGGCTGTGATATTTGGCAAGTTATTTACCTTTGAAAACTTGGTTCTCCTTATCATTAAGCAGAGAATGCTGAGGTCATTCTACAGGTTTCCCGTGATAATTAAATAAGATCATGTAACCTCATCTTCAACACAGTGCATGGCATTCAGTGAGGTCCCCAATGAACACTAGTGGTAATTATTTCTCATTTTCTTTTATTTACAACTCATAGTAGAGAAAATAAGTATCAAGTGGAGATAACAAGCATTTAAGAGTTTCCCATATAGTAGATTAGCATGTTATCTAACATTAAATGGCACTCAGTATATACATAAAAGGTTCTAAGATGAAGAATGAATAAATATATCTTTCCTGGCAAAGAATAAATAAAACACAATGATATTATTTGGAACCATTTATAACAAGCTTCAGAATATCTCTGGGTTTCGAATTGTTGGCCAAACAAAAATAGAAGACATGCTTCAGTCACCATACAGATATAAACTTCTGTGGTGAAGAAACTAGTGGGTCTTTGTAGAACATTCCACTGACAGAAGTAATGAAAAATGAATTCCCGGTAGCACTTTTCAATGTGTCTATTCCTTGTGTGCACTAGGCTCTTTGCAGTGTTGAGATTATAAAAATTCCCAGTAATACATTTTCTTGACAACATCTGCATCTTATAGAAAGACAACAGAATATCTAGACTTGTCTGTCCAGGTTCTTATTCAAAAGATTTTATGGAGGTGCTTTAGTTGCTCAAACCAGGAGAAAGAACTAAGTCTGATATATAAGCTACTTCATTGCCCTGCAGTGATGTTGAATAGTCCAGCCAAGCAGAAGACAAAACCTGAATCCAGCTCTCATTGCACTAGGAATTTCAGGTAGATGGAATTTAGTTGCTTTGGAATTAGACCAAGGTTTCAGGATAATAAACATTTTATTTTGCACAATGTGTGCTAGGGGATCATCAATGGCAAAATATACTCAGTGTGCAGATTCTTGGGTTTCATAGCAGCAAGAAAGAACAAGTTGAGGAGATTGTTTTGCTCGTTGGTGTGCTTCTAAATGGAGCAGGACAGAGTTTGGTCTTTTCCAGAAGTGTCACTTTAATTTGTACTGCTTCTGAGTCATTGAAAAGATGAGTGTTAAGAGATGGAGTCAGCAGTGATGCTCACACTTGTGATGATCGCTACTCAGGAGGCTGAGAACTAGGAATTATTGCTTAAAACTAGCCTGCCCAGGAAAGTCTGTGAGACTCTTATCACCAAGTAACCATTATAAAATCTAAAATTGGAGCTGTGGATCAAGTGGTAGAGCACTAGATTAGAGCAGAGAAGCTAAGGGAGAATGTCCGCCCGAGTTTCTGAGTTCAAGCCCCAGTACTGGATGTAGCACCTTACAAGTATTGTGTAATATGTTTTTCATGCAATACAGTCAAGTAGATTATATCTTGAAAAAGAATTTAGGTGTTTGTTTTGTGACTGCTATTTTACGCTGTAAAAATTATTTTGAACACAGTATATAGGAGGTGCTCAAAAGGTTGAGGGGGAAAAAAGAGAGCATAGGTACATCAGCAATGATCTTTTCTTTTTTCTTCTCTTCTCTTTTCTTTTTCTAAAATTATAAGTATCAAACCAAAACCTATAGAGTGGATTCCTGTGTAAAGAGAACAACAGATAATTTGTATTTTACATTTATTTCTATGCAGGAAGCTAAATGCTTTAGACTGTTTTGTCTTCACACAACTCCAAATTTCTCAGAATGCCTTTTAAAATCTAGAAACTATCACAAGTATTAACTGATTATATAAAGGCTATCATTGTACTCATGGCATTAAAACCCAATTCCTGCCTTGAAGTTGAAACAATCTAGAAAACAAACTTATGTAAGTACTTTACCTGCTGAGAGGCTAGAATCAATAATCAAATAAAACAGGAAATGGAATACACAATATTAAAAATAAAAGAATAAAGTGACTTGATTTGTTTGTTGTTTTTTGTTTGTTTGTTTTGTTTTTGGCCAGTTGTGGGCCTTGGACTCAAGGCCTGAGCACTATCCTGGCTTCTTTTTGCTCAAGGCTAGCACTCCGCCACTTGAGCCACAGTGCCACTTCTGTTTTTTTTTCCATATGTGGTGCTGGGGAATTGAACCCAGGGCTTCATGTATATGAGGCAAGCACTCTTGCCACTAGGCCATATACCCAGCATAAAGTGACTTGAGATGATTTAAAAGAGGAAGAGTTTGGGCAGGGACTAGGGAAATTAGAACAGATGAATCTGGGTCCATATATTAACTAGATTTTTTTTTTTTTTTTTTTTTTTGGCCAGTCCTGGGCCTTGGACTCTGGGCCTGAGCACTGTCCCAGGCTTCTTCCCGCTCAAGGCTAGCACTCTGCCACTTGAGCCACAGCGCCACTTCTGGCCGTTTTCTGTATATGTGGTGCTGGGGAATCGAACCTAGGGCCTCGTGTATCCGAGGCAGGCACTGTTGCCACTAGGCTATACCCCCAGCCCCTAGATTTTTGTTATAAGAGATAAAAATAAAGTAATCAGTCAAGTTAGAATGAAAAACATAATGACTCAGCATGTTTGAGATTTAAAAATGTGTAGTTTGTTTAAGCATTGGATGTAGGAAAAGAGAAATTTGATATGAATGACTAAGACTATCACATGGAAGCTCTTAAGTGTCAAAATAAGATTATGAGGAGGTATAGAAGGGTGTGGACATTCTACATGCTTTTTGTAAGTGACTTTGGGAGCTTGGTGTAAAGAATAGAGAAAAGTCGGTACAGATGTATTTTTGATACTCATATGCTAAAAAATTATGGGTTGAGTTCTGAATAGTTTTAGTAGGAATATCTGGAAAGCTTTGACTTGGGTGGAATAGTCAGTCTCATTTTATTTTTTTGGCTAGATATTCTGGGTGTTAATAAAGTATCACACCTCCCTTGATTATTCTCCAAAGGGATGTGCGTCCATTGCTTCTCTCCTGTCATCTGGGTACTGGAAGATAAGCATACTGGTTACATTTTTCTGGTTTACTGTTATTAAAATTATTTTTCTCATAGAAAAGCTATTGTTCTTCTGATGTTCTACATTCATTTCTCTTTGATTTCAACTCTCTACCTTTATGCTCTTATAGCTTCTGAGCTGTACTTTACTTGTTCCCAAGGTTCTTTTTTTTTTTGGCCAGTCCTGGGGCTTGGACTCAGGGCCTGAGCACTGTCCCTGGCTTCTTCTTGCTCAAGGCTAGCACTCTGCCACTTGAGCCACAGCTCCCCTTCTGGCCATTTTCTGTATATGTGGTGCTGGGGAATCGAACCCAGGGTCTCATGTATACGAGGCAAGCACTCTTGCCACTAGGCCATATCTCCAGCCCCACTTCCCAAGGTTCTTGTTGTTGTTGTTCAAGAAGACAAGGTGGCTAAGAGGAGTCTTGCATTGCAGGACCAGAAATCCATGAGATGATTACACAGGAGCTTTAATTTAAAAGTATTTTGGTGGTGTTTTTTTTTAAATCATTCTTCCTTTTGTAATTAACTCAAAGACAAGTCTTCTCATTGTGGAAATTTTCAACAAATTGAGAGCCAAGAGAACCCCCAAATTAAATACATCATTCTTAAAGCTGATGTACTTAGCTCTATGGTGGGTGTTATAAAAAATGAGAGCGCCAAAGTAAATAATAAAATGTAAAAGAAAAAAGTAAGAAGCCTAAAGGAGCTAGGCAAACATCTCTACAAAAGGCACAGTTGTAATTGAGTTCAAGAATATCATAGAGTTCTCACTCTACTCTTAGAGGTATGATTTCAAAGTCCTGTGTTTTAAAATAGCTGCATTTTATTTCAGCTTCAGCTTGTCCTTTCATTTTTAGTTTTTTGCCTATTCTGGTGCTTGAATTCAAGGATTTGAGTTCACTGGGATTTCTTGCTTATGCACTCTACACTTGTGCCACATCTGCAGCCTAGCTTTCTGTTGGTTAATTCAAGATGGAATTTCATAGACTTCTTTTTGCTAGATAGGCTTCAAATTGCTATCCTCTAGATCTCAGCCTCCAGAGTATCTAGGATTACAGGAATGAGCTACCAGTACCTGGCAATTTTCCTACTTCTATCAGGAACCAAAAAGAAATAACTAATTCTAGCTGAGACAGTTATTTATATTATTAAGTAATTGTACAAACAGGTTGCAATTCCATAAATCAGGTTATGAGTGTAGTGCTTCTTGGTCAGTATCACTCATTCCTTTGTTTTCTTCCATTTTCTCCCTCCAGTTGCCTATTCACAAGCTACATAGTTCATTTTTCACATAAAGTGCATTGAATATAACGACTGCCTTGGCTCTCTCCATTCCTGTGCCCCCTCCCCCTTTTCCCATTCCTTCAAATGTGGTTTTATTTCCTGGAATTCATTTTGGTAAACACTACATTAGTTGTTGAGAGGATTTATAGCTTTGGATTTCTCTACTAAGTACAATACCCTTTAATCAATTTGTGTGTAAATATAGTGAGTCCTGTACATGTGATCATGCATAGTTGCATTTTAGATCTAGCTTCTACATATAAGACAAAGCCACTTGTCTCTCTGAGCCTGGCTTATTTCACTTAATATGATTTGTTCTAGATCCATCCATTTCCCTGTGAATGACATAATAATATTATTCTTTCTAATGAATGAGTAAAGTTCCATTTGTGTGTGTGTGTACCACATTTTCTTGATCCACTCATCTGTTTTAAGGCATTGGGGCTGTTTTCAAACTTGGCTGTTGTGAATAGTGCAGCAATGAACATGGATGTACAAGCATCTTTATTGTATTCTGACACCTCTGGGTAGATACCCAAGTGTGGTACAACTGCATGATAGGGAAGTTCTGGGTGTTTTGTTTTTTGTTGTTGTTGTTGTTGTTGTTTTTGAGAAGTCTTCCTGTTTGCTTATACCAGTTTACATTTCACTCAAGGTTCCTTTTCCCTACATCCTCACCTGCATTTGTTATTGTTCACATTCTTGATGCTGGCCAATCTTACTGAGTGAGATGTAATCGCAGTGTTATTTTGATTCTCATTTCTTTTATGGCCAGTGATGTTGAGCATTTCCCCCTGTGGTTATTTGCCATTCCTATCCTTCTTCTGAGAAGTTGAGGCAGTTACTTAATCTAAACAATGTTATGCCTTAAGCTAGTTAGATATTTTTATGTAAGGAAAGATTGAATGCTATAATTTACATCATATTTCAAGCATTTATGAGCAAAGTGTTTTATGTGTACCATTTCATTGTATCACCACTGATATTTTAGGAAATGTTATCAAAATTATTTCGGTAAAGTTAAAATGTTTATCTTAGTGTTTCAAATTTTAATAGCATCTCATAAAATATATTGTTAAAAATTAAACCATTTGTACTTCTAGTCTTCAGTAATTTAAAGGCCCATATAAACAGATAACATATAACTTATGTGCTATTTAATCAGACAATCACTATATTATAAACTGCATCATAATCTATTTAGATGTTACTTCATGTAAGGAAATAATTAACAGCATAATTGAACTCTCTCACCATCTTTTGCCATTTATGGTATAAGTTCACATCTTTTGCACTATCATTTTGTGAAGTTAATTAGTTTGATGTTACAGATGAAAAAATTAAAGTCCTAAGATGTTTAATTAACTTGCTAAAGGTCATAGATTCATATAATACTTTGAAATTGCAGGGTCTGGGCAAAGGTGCAACTAGAGGGTTCCACGTCATGTGTTGATAGATTTAATAATTACAATTTGAGCTATCTAAGTAGCAAATAAATGCATTTCATTCCTTTTGTCTCACACATGTAACAGCAAAAATAAAAAAATGCAAATATGTTTTTTTTACTCCTATTGCTTTATTCCAAATCAGAAGGCCCCAAAATTGCAATCAGAGAAAATGATGACAAAAACAGCACTTTATGTAGCTTTGAGTTTGATTTCTCATGTTTACACATATTTCAAACAGAATACTGCACACATCTGCAATACCAAGTGTTTATCATACAGGTCATAATGCTCACATGTTTCTGGATTCAAAGGCCTCTCATTATGCAAATATGTTTTTATAGTGCTGAAACTGAGAATATTAAGATGACTAAATTTAACTATTCTTTATATATTTCTATATTATAGCATGAAAATATTGAATGAGCTACAACATAAATGTAAGTTATTTATAAATTATTAATGTATAATTTTATTCCTTAAATGATTTTTCTTGTCTTTATTTCAGCACATTTAATAATTATGCCATTATGAAAATATTTTCCTGTACTTATAATAATATAGATTAAATGAATCTAAAATACAAAGAATTAAGAGTTAAGCATATACTATATTTCAACTGTGAAATTAAATAAATTTTATCAAAATTTAGATGTTTTACACTGAATGTATTTTATCAAAAGTTAAATTCAAATTAATTTAAAGAATCAGCATATTATTCCAGAAGTATATTTAGACTTTTTTTCTAAAGGTATTCAAGTATTAACATTAAAAGCAAAATACAAAGTGTATTGAAAGAATCTTAAGATTAAAGTTGATTAAAGTTGATTTTAGTTTTTAAAATATAATAAAATCACCTGAAAAATACTTCATGAAAATATTGTCATGTGTAGTGTTCAATGTTCATTCAAATGCCAGTGTAAGGAGAAAGCATTTTGCTTTCCATTGATTATATCTCACCATGGAAACATATATGTACAAGTTAGATGTAATGTGAATTGTCTTACATTTAAATATTGCAAAATATTTCTTATCTACCATATGCAAGTGTTATAGAAAATGTCCTAATTAGCAACAGCCATTGGATCCATTTGTTTCAATGTAACTTAGAAAGGACAGTTCATTATACTTGAATTGATTTCATTTATGCTATCTGAGAAGCAAGTTTGACAAGTTAATTAGTCTTTTCTTCTATCTGTAAACCTTGGTGATGGCTCCAATCTTCCCTACTCAAAAGTAGTTCTCTTCTCCCATGTTCCTAGTGGCAACTAGTACACACTTGTGGTGGCATGGAGTGGGTAGTCTTTTAGAAGACTTGGAGCAAGAAGTATGGAACTGCATTTCCCAGGGTGCTGAATGATGTGCTACGTAGGACAGGTGAGGAGGAAGAAATACCTGTGACAAGCACTGAATCTCAAGTGACAGAGAATTACAGGTTCTTTGGTAAATGTTGTTAGTTTTGGGAAATGCAAAGATCTACAGAGTCCAGAGGTGAGGGTCTTCTTTTCTGAGAGTAGAGCAAAACTGGCGGCTTTCTAACATAGACCTATCTGATTCTAGAGCCTATTGGTTCCTCCTAATTTTTCTTTCTAGTCCTTTATCCTCGTACCTTATTCTATTACTACATTCTAAGACTTCCTTCTAGTGCTTTGTTTCCAGCTTCCTAAGTGAGGCACACAGTCATTTGAGCCTGACTCAAAGGGCAGGAAAACACCAAGTCTCAATTGTACATAATTAAAACAACAAACATACACAATAAAAACAAAAAAAAATCAAAACAAAACCCAACTGCTAAAGTCCCCAGTTACCCTTCTCTCAAAGCTTTTCTCAAGAATGACTGGTTACCTTACACTGATTAATTGCATCTCTACAAATAAGCCTTTCAACCCCTTTTAGTGAGCTCATTGTTCAACAATTTACATAAAAATTAACAAGCAACAGCATTACCTGCCGTAGAACTGCAATTTAGCCAAGGGGCTGCTTAAGAAAAGAGTCTTCGTTTCTTTCAGCCAAGGTGTTTCATGAGCGCCAGCTTGGGACTGCTTTTTCACAGCAAGGGAACCCTTGCCATCACTCTCTAACAGAGAAGAGTCTTGTCTATTGCTGCAGCATTCCCCTGTGTGACCCAGGGCCCTGTAGATGAAGACAAGAGAACAAAGGCTCTTCTGTAGCTGAAGAGACAAAGAGTAGGTTGCAAGTGTAAGCAAAGGAGTTGGATTCAAAGCAAGTGTTGGTGGCTTCTCAAAGCAGACTTTTATATTTGCACAAATTCTCTTCTCTACTTGTCAAATTTCCAGGAAAAAGATGGCAATGAGGGTATCTGTATTAATTAAAGTTTCTTTTCTTTCTTATCCTCCTGCTAAATCTTCACAGCATTGGGAGTAGCATCCAAATAGACGTATTTCTGCAGTAATATAAATACTATGGACCAATTGACATGGATAAGATTTATAGGATCAATTAGAGGCAATGGCTGACTCCATGGTGCTCTTGCCAGATTTGTCAGTTCATTCACAGCTTACTGAGTATTACTGTTTTTCACTCTTCTCTTTACCATGTGTGGTTGCAGCCCGTTTAAGAAAACATGTAGAGAAGTATCAAAGGGTGGGTGAATTGCAGATGTGAGCCAAGCTCATGAAATTGGCCAAATGGAGTGCAGAAGAGTGTCAAGCTCATGAAATGGGCCAGATAAAATGCAGACATAAAAACTATACTCTCAAGATGTTTCCTTCATACGCAGTTCAAACAAGTCAATAGGGTCCATGAAAAGTGAGATAGCCAAAGAATAAAATCCTCACTGTTCCTATAAAGGATCATCCTCAACTCGTATTGGTACAGTAGCAACATTAGCAGCGGCCCTGTGCTCTTTTGTCTAGGTGCCCATCATTTGTCTCTAATGACATCCTAGTGGACCTTTGATTCTCCTTTTCTTCAGTTTCGGTTAATTATTTAGCCCACCTACAATTCCACAAAGATAAACATAAAAAAAATCCACAATAGTAAGAATGATCCAAATTCAACCAAGTAATCTAGGGTTTGCAAACATTTCCCAAAACTATTTGTTCGCAATTCTTTCTTTGCCTTTGGCAAATTCCTATTTTAATGGAGGCGAATGAATGTATCTTTCAATATCAGTCCCACAACCTTGGCTGTTACACTTTAGTTTCTATGAAAATTACTTGAATTGTGTTGCAGATATGACATATATCTGCTGTTTATACATCTATGGCATGAACAAACAAGTGTTCTCATGGGCACTTCCTTCCATCTTCCCATGAAAAGAGACTCAAACCCATGGGATGCACGAGTAGAAAATGACTTTTCATGCTTAAAAGTCTTAGAACCATTATCTGATAGATAAAGAGACCAGGATTATGTTCTGAGCTAGCATTGCTTAGCCACAAAAATTTTGCATCTAAGGCCAAGAAATGACCACAAGTCTGTCAACTCCTATGTAAAATTCTCTTTTTAGAGATTCTCTTTTCATGCCAAGCTATTCTATTTTTTCTTGGCTATTATTTTTTCTACCTGGGAATTTTAAGGGAATTCACCTCATCTTTTCTGAGCAATTCCTTGCTATAAAACGAATTTCTGATACTACTTTCTGTGGGAAAAGCTTATCAAAAGTGCTGATGATTGGGCTGGGAATATGGCCTAGTGGCAAGAGTGCTTGCCTCCTACACACGAAGCTCTCAGTTTGATTCCCCAGGACCACATATATGGAAAACGGCCAGAAGGGGCGCTGTGGCTCAGGTGGCAGAGTGCTGGCCTTGAGCGGGAAGAAGCCAGGGATGGTGCTCAGGCCCTGAGTCCAAGGCCCAGGACTGACCAAAAAAAAAAAAAAAAAGTACTGATGATGTACCTGTCTCAATCGCAGCAATTTCTGAATACATTTATAGTAAGAGCCCAAAAGCTTATCAATGACAGAAAGTTTCAAAAGTTTATGATACTACAAAGTAAACAACTTTAGCACATACACCAAAATGTAAGTGGTAAGAATTTCAAGAACAGGGATTAAGTCATGGAACTATAGCTCAAGTGATATGTGGATTTGTGTTTGTACATATCTGATCATTAATTTACATGTAGTTACTTTGAGGATAGAGATGAGATTATTTAACTTTGTTTTTGTGCCAGTACTGGGGCTTGAATTCAGGATCTTATCCCCATTACCCTCCACTGCCAAGACTAACATTGTACTATTTAAATTGTACCCTCACTTCCAGATTTTTTTTTATCTCTCTTGCTATTTGGAGATCAAGAATCTGGGGGACTGGGGCTGGGAATATGGCCTAGTGGCAAGAGTGCTTGCTTGCCTCATATACATGAAGCCCTGGGTTCGATTCCCCAGCCTCACATATATAGAAAATGGCCAGACTTGGCGCTGTGGCTCAAGTGGCAGTGCTAGCCTTGAGCAAAAAGAATCCAGGGACAGTGATAAGGCCCTGAGTTCAAGCCCCTGGATTGGGGAAAAATAAAAAAAAAGAATCTGGAGGATATATTTGCCTACACCAGCTTTGAGCCATGAGCTTCAGATCTCAGCCCCTTGAATAGTTAGGATTATAAATGTGAGTCACTGGGGCCCAGCTTTGAATTATTTTTGGTAAGTGCTTTTGTTTTTGTAAAAAGTGAACTTGAATACTCAAACCAAGTGGCGGTAGATGCACTTTTGATGTAAGATTTGTAGGTTAGAAAGATCAGTCAAGAAAAGCTGGCCTTGAGCTAACTGCACGAAGTGAGCTCCCTCTTATGAGGAGAGCCTCAACTGAGCAAGGAAGGTATCTGATGAGGTAAGAGGAGGCAGATACTACCACATTTGAATTATAAGGGATGTTTGCTTTAGGCCAAGTTGGAACTGATATTGACTTTTCAAGCTGAGTACAGCTTTCAGGAAAAATTGCCACTGAAGGTTTAATCTGCCCTTACACATGCAAAGGCTCTGTGCTATTTGTGATCATAACTTTGTTTTGGCTGAATTCCATTTCAAAGCGGGTTCTACTTTCAATATGAAGATGCAAAACTCATTCCAGACTCTATGTCACTTAAAATAAAATATTCACATTCAGGCACAGCCTGTGAAATCTCTGTCTCTATTGCTTAGAACAGGGTGTTTTGATTTTCTTGAAATGTTCAGAACTGATTTCTCCTGTAAACACAGGGACCAGTGGAAGCGCCACATTGGAGGGGCCAGTCATGCGGCCCTGTGGCACAGTTTAAGTAGGCAAATCTCCAAAACGAAAAAGGAAAACTTCTATGTAATCTTTTTGTGTGTTCTTCAGTCTACAGTGTTCAGTTTAAATTCCAGTGTCTGAAGGAGAAGATTTTCACTTTAAGAACAGGTTTTAAGAAGACTCTACCCTCTGCTCTTCATGGGAAAACACATGTAGGATTCTATTGTCTATTTCTTTGTACTAAAGACTATTTGGAATTCTTACAGGCCTAAGGGCTGTGGTAGAAAATACACAAATTCAATGAAATTTGAAATGCTAGCATAGATATATTTCTTAAGAGAAAAATTAAAAGACTAAATTTCTCCAGGGAATAGGCATTTTCAGGAAATTACTCTTTTTTAGTATGACTACTTAGCTTGTTTGCATTCTGTATTAGAAAAACTATAGGCTTTTAGGAACATAGGAGAGATGAATTTAGTATACTATTGAACCCATTTTGCTATATAGGAGGATACACTACATCTCAAATTGCCTGTCTTGTGAAAAAATAATCTCCAATGTCCTAAAATGTTTCATGCATTTATTCTTTTCTGAAGGAGAAACGTATTAGACACTAGATTTGCTTCATCTCATTTTGGTTGGTATTATTTGTTTTCACTTCTCATACTAAGTGGTTTGATGTCACAGGTTTAGCCACAGTGAAACATTGAGGAAAATGAGACCTGATGAAAACAATTCAGAAAGTAGGTAGTTAAAAACAAAAGCTCCATCTATGCTCCAAAGAAAAGCAATGGGGTGCATTCCTTCCTGCGAGATGTATTTCTCACTCCAAGAATTAACATTTGACCAGCAGAATGTAGCCCTTCCTGAGAGAAATGCTCCCCCTAGAAACATAAGCAACTTCCTACCCAAAAGATAGGGATGCTTTCCTTATCTTAAGCATCATTTTATAGCAGGATGCATTCTTATCTGGAAGAAATGTCCAAAACATCTAGAAACTCAGAAATGGTAATATCAGAAGTGATTAGAGAACAGATAAACTCCTATCTTTTTCTATCTTTAAGTCAGACCTCCTGCCATTACCATATAAATATCCCTGGCAACCAAAGAGCAATGTGTCTCTCCTTTAGAACATCCCACTCTGTTATAGTGTGTTTCTGCCTTTCGTTTGCCTGTTTGTCTGTATGCCTTCTTGCTTGGTTTGCTTGCTCATTTGCCTTTTCAATAACACTCCAGCAGGTTTTCTTACCATTGTGATTTAACCAGAAATTCTCATTCTGGAATGAAAGTCAAGGACCCTAAGTGAAGAATACCTGCTTCTGAGGGAAACTTCACAAACCTTTACCTGCAGCCACTGACAGTAGGCCAGATATGTAAATTCCGAATGGACTTTAGTTGTGATGTTCTTTCCCTTAGATCATACTGCGTTCTTGGTATCCCTTTATACCTGGTAAATACAAAATATCTGAAAAGTATTTGGTAAATCAGTGCTCATAAGAAAGGATGATGAGATCAAATTGTACCAAATATAAGTGGGTGCTACCAGTGGGGAAGATCAACTCTGTGTAATGTAACCTGATATATCAGGTACCTGAAAGTATGTAGTATGTCTTTTCCATTTCCCCCCAAACTCCACCACTGGGTGCTCTTCTCTCAGTTTTCCATCAGACTATCTTCTTAGAGCTAGTATGGATACGTGATATGGTAACTGCAATGGAAACTAGAAAACACTGGAAAATTGCAAAAACTGGATTTTATATGAAGATAACACAAAGAAAAACTCTGTTCAGTTTGTTCTTCATACAGTCACCGGAGAATAATCCTATGTATAGATCAAGTCATATTTTATTTAGCATAAAAACCTCTCATGGCTTTCCACTGCATTTATAAATCTCCCAAATTCCTTATAGAAACCAAGAAGGCCTTTGATGGTATGACCTCTGCCACCCTGCAGACTCATCAATTGTCCTTCTCTCCTGTTTCCAGTGCTTTCTATGGTAGCTCCCCAAACTTGATAATTTTTATGCCCCATTTGGCCTTCTTGCTTACTTTTCTTGGTTTGGATCACCCAGGTCCAGATCATTTTTTATGTTTTGAATTAAAAACCCTCTCCTCAGACAGATCTTCCTTGTGCCGTCTGTTTAAGAGAAAATGCCCACTTCCAATGTTTCTGCCCCTGGGGTCGAACCCCAGATAGACATTTTGTCATTTGCGATTATATCAACATGTGGGTCTTCCTCAGCAATCGGGACAGGAGATGTTTTTCTTCATAGTCACCAATGTATATTCGGAGCCACAATCAGAGTCAAGTATGCGTTAAGTGGTTACTAAATACTTGTGTGAGCAGGTGAAGTGGGGGGAATCTGCCTATAGCCTCTCAGCTATACTTGGCAAGCCTGAATTTCTTCATTCCTAACACCTATCTTCTGTTTGTGATCACTTTTCTATGATAATATAGTACATTTAGTGCTTTAATGGCCAATGAATTGCTGTATGAGCACATTTTTTCTGAGTTATAATTTAAAAGTGGATATGCCTAACTTAATTGAAAGGCAAACACTCATATTGTCAGGGAAGCATTTAAAAAGGATAGTAATGAAATTATAGTTTCTGTGGGCATCCATTATGAATGTTTTCCTTTTATCTTGGTGTTACAAATAATTAACACTGCTTACCATTACTTCTTGGTTTTGTTCAGTATGCATGTTTACACTGAGTCTTCCCCACATGACTCTATACTTGAGAATGCATATCTAGCCATGCATAGACATAAACTTTCCTGCAGTGAAAATGAGCTGGAGAGTCTATAAAGACTAAATATGATCATGTTCCCAAACAAGTATCATGAACTCTACAGGAGTCTTTGGTTTTTCCACCAAACTAAGAAGCTTTCAGTTCAGAGAAAGTGAAGTTGTTCCTGGGTGCTTGGTAACTACAGCCAGAATGTAGCTGAGTTCCCTGAATACTAGAACTCCTTTAGGAGCCATTCTTGCTGAAATCCGCTGAAGGATGAAGGATCAGAGATAAAGTCATCCCAAGTAGTTGAGGAACGAACTGTGTTTGGTCTTCAAAGAATACTTCCCCCATATAAGAGGCATTTTTCTATTCACATAGAAAAATGTGAGACTTGCTGCTATACTTGTTGTATGTATGTGTGTGTATGTATGCATGCATGTATGTATGTATGTCTATAATGTATGCATGTATATATACATATACATACACACATATATTTGTGTATGTGTGAATGTGTGTGTATGTGTCAGACTGACATTGTATAGAGTCTTTAATTAGCTGGAGATTATCCTAAATAAGAAAGGAAAGGAGGACAATGAGAATGCTTCTAAGAGGAACATAGCCTCAGATTCAAAATGACTTCCTCAGAAAGGATGGAAAGTTAGAAACCCATTATGTAGTTTATAGTATTGTGCCTATTTTATGCTTATTTAAATGTTAAGCCCCAGAAAAAGAAACAGCTTTTCTAGCATTAAGCATTTTATCTTCATTAACTTTAGATCGTAAAGATTTCTATAATAGCATCTGAGGATATAAGAATATTTATTTGAGTGGGTAATGATATAGTCTTTGTTGTTTTATGATTATTATCATTACTATTATTATTAAGGTAGTTGTATAGAGGAATTGTCATTTAACAAGGCAGTTTATGAATAATATATATTGATCAATGTCACCGCTTTCAACATTCTCACCCATCCTCCCCTACCCACCCCTTTCCTCATTCTTCTTAATCATGTAGGATATGCATTGGATTTTTGTTTTACTTTTCACATATGCGAACACAGCTAGAAAGCACCATCATTGAAGCAGAAAGAGGGCCCGTAGCAGTCCCTGAGTCTGTTGATCCCTTCATTGTGGATTTCCACTCTCCAGAACTGTGACTTAGAAACTCTATTGATTATAAATTACCCAGTCTGTGGCATCTTGTGAGAGCAGGTACCATCCAAAGACTACCATTTCCCTTCCATGCTCTGAAATGTCTAAAGTTAGTATCTACAATTGACACTCTAAAGTCAACCATTCTAGGCTAGATTGGCAGTATAGGAGGACAGTAAAATGTACATACGATTTGGCCTGGGAATTCTATTTCTGCATACTCAGAGAAATTTACTGGAAAATGCACAAAGATGTATATCTTTTCAAGTCTTTTAATAAAGTACTGATTGTAAGCACAGAAGAGTAAAAATGATTTTAACCCATTTCTATGGACTTTTATGTATTAACCCATTTTCTGTATATAGACATTTATATAGACAGTGTACAATATGTAATAGAATATATCCTCTAAAATAAACAATAAAGACAATTTATGTGTCCTGTCATGGCAGTATATTGCATAGCAATAGAAGCAATGAAGTAGCAAAATAGAATATTTGTAGCATGGGCCATTATGTACTACTATGTATTTGATACATGTGGGGTTAGTAAAAGAAGTCTAATAAAAGATTCCCATTTCAGAAGGGGAAGATATCATAGAAAAATGTATCAAAAATATTTCAAACAACTGAAACAAATACAGTAAATGCCTCTTGTATACATCAGGCAACTAAGGCAGACAAACTTTCAAAGTGGTACATTGTCTGTCATAGCTAACATTCTTATAGAAAGGTTGAAAAAGCAGCTTAATATTCACTAATGATCTCACACAGTTCAGGCCAGGAACCTGAGCTTTAACATTGCCCTGGACATTATAATGTTGGGAAGAAAGTGTCTTACTCCTTGCAACTTAGAGATATATTCAGCTTTAGAAAACTGGTAATCCAGTATCTTCCAATAGTTCATATTCCTACTACTTTTCTTTGTTGGAGGATTAAAGAATACACTCACTAAGATTGTTGAGCCAATTTTTTTTATCAGGTTTAGCCTTATGTATATCAACATTTGAGAGTATGTACTGCACAGATATAGCTAACCGTTTTTCCTTTTCTCTTCTGCCCAAATCCAAAATATTGGTACCAAAAGCAGGCAAGGTGAGGGAAACAAAGGCGTAAGTTATTTGGAGTGTGAAAAGGCAGCTTGTCTTTTGGCAGAAGAGCTGCTAAACATCCCTTGTCATATCTTAAGCCATCTTTGCTTCTTAGGCAAATGTGTTGAGTATCTTCTATGAGCAAAACATTCTTCAGGGCTTCAGGGAATAAAGAAATAATTATTTGTGAGGACAGTTGTAGATACAGGACATAGTAGACATGACATATGAGTCAAAAAGTCACATACTGCTTTTAATCATACAAAAAACAATAGGTTTCTTTTTTATTTTTATTTTCCCATAACTAAAATGTCCTATAGGAATTCATACTAGTAGTTTTTAAAGGCTAGTTATTTCTATTGGAGGCCCATTCTTAGTGATTTGACTTATGGCTGATTTGTGTGTGTGTGTTTGTGCCAGTTCCAGGATATGAATGAACCGAGGGCCTCATGATTACTTTGTTTGCTCTACCATGGGAGCCATGTCTACAGCCTTGCTTTTGGCTGGCTAGTTGGAGACAGAGCCTCCGGGACTTTTTCTGCCTTTTCTGGCTTTTCCTGCTTTTTCAAGATCCTCTAGTCTCAGCTGTCAGAGTAGCTAGGATTACTGATATGAGCCACCAGCTCATGGATTCTTTTGATCCATTGTCTCGTTCACACTTGGTTGAGGTAAATACTCAAGCATGTCAAACTACCATTTCTCAGCAAGACTGATTCTGCTCACAAGTTATTACTCTAAATGGTGAAATTTTGGCTCAAAGGGGGATTGAATAAATTAAAACTTTGGAGTCTGGCCTGATTTTTATGTTGGCTTCTTTCTCTTTCACTTCTGTCAGAGAAATAGGCTTTCTGGATAGTGATCTGGGGGCTGACAGATCCTTTCCCAGTAACTTTAGGATGATATTAATGTCTGCCACTTGAGCCACAGAGCTACCACTGCCTATAAGAGAGATATATCTCAGATTAGAGATTTCCTCTGTAGGCAGACACTGTGAAATACCAGGGTGCATGAATATACATACAGAACATTGCATAACTGTCCCTTAGCATGAGTAAAGCATCAACTACTGTCTCTCCTCTGAGATCTGGAATCTCCCAATGATCTCATGTTCCTTGGAGAATATTGCCTAGTATTTGTAAGTCTTCTCAATACTTTCAATTATCTCTTGATAATTTATGGGATAATTCTAATACAACAGAAGTAATTCGTAAAGAATTGTTATAGTGTATTGTTTAAGGAATCATGATCAAGAAAAAACGTCTCTACATGTATAGTACAAATACAATCAAACAAATATTTTCCCTCCAGAGCTGGTTGGTTGAATCTGCAGAAATGGAGGGTCAAGTGCATCTGAAAGCCCCTTTAGTGAGCAATGATTCCAGCCTGTACAACTATCCCTGGAGAATCAGTCAGAAGCTTTGCTCCTCATGGTGACTCCCTTCTGCTCCTTCGTTAGCTCCATGCCAGGAGTCTGCTGGTCCAGTGCCTCCTCATTAATTTCCTCCCACATCATAGTGACATATGGCTTTTCTATATCCCCTCTGTAGCAGAGGCTACAGGGCGTCAGGAATGCAATCTCCTCTCTTAGGCTCCTCTATCTAGACACTTGTGATTAGATTGTAGGACAGAGGCTGCTTTCTGATTGTCACTGACCACCAAGAATTCAGACAGCCTTCTTGGCCACAATGAGAACTTAAAGTCTGCTCAGACACAGCGCCAGTTTTCCTGAATATTTGTGTAACTTTATAGATATTTTAGGCTGTCATCTAGGAAAAGTATTCTTAAGTGAAAGCATTTCATTCATCAAAGACCAAATAAAAATTTGAACTATATATTTTTTTCTGTCAATACCCATTCAGGTATATACCTTGCACTGGACTAATTCTAAACAGACAAATGAAATTGGGGAGCTCTTAGTCAGTGCCCTCATCTTCATTGATGTATCGGTAGAAAATTGTCTTCTAAAGGCCGGCACCAGTGGCTCATGCCTGTCATCCTGTCATCCCGGATACTCAGGAAGCCCAGGTAGGAAAGTCTGTGAGACACTGATGTCCAATTAACCAGGAAAAAAAGAAGTTGGAAGTGAAGGTGTTACTCAAGTGGTAGAGTACTAACCTGGAACCAAAAAGCCTAGGCTTTTTGTGACAGTGCCTAGGTTCCAGGTTCAAGCCTATGTATTGGCACAAAACAAAAACAACACCTTTTATTAAAGTATTTGGGAATGATGGATGGGGGATTGCGTATATTAGGATTATGTTTAAATGATAATAACATGAGGGATTAATCAATTCTTGTTTACTCAGTACTTTGTGGTAAAATACTCAAAGAGCCCTTCTCTGGATGTAGGATTTTTAGTTTTAATGTAATTTGTATGCATGGGTTTTAGGTAATCAGATCAATGTGAATTTCTTCACATTATTTGGTTGACCATGTATTCTTGAGTGTTACTCAAGTGTGACACTACTAGTGGCCTCTTTGATCACTAACTGCATCTTAAAAAATATGTATTTAAAAGAAATCTGTCTGCCCCTTATGCATTTATTGTAATATGCTTTGTAGGTTAAAGTTTTCAGCTCTCATCATATTTCTTAAAGTTTCTTTATTCGTTTTTTTTTTTTTTTTGCCAGTTCTGGGCTTGGACTCAGGGCCTGAGCATTGTCCCTGACTTCTTTTTTTGCTCAGGGCTAGCACGCTGCCACTTGAGCCACAGTGCCACTTCTGGCCTTTTTTTTTTTTTTTTTCTATATATGTGGTGCTGGGGAATTTAACCCAGGGCTTCATGTATAGGAGGCAAACACTCTTGCCACTAGGCCATATTCCCAGCCCCTTCTTAAAGTTTCTGAGACAGAAAGTAATCAAAACAAAATGAACACATAAGCAAGAAGCTATCACTTAGCAGACAATTTGACCCTAAAAGTATTTTAATTACAGAGCTCTATAAGAATATTTTTCTAAGTCTCTCAAGCTCTTTTCTGTTAGATCAATAATCTAGTTTAGCTAGATTATAGATTGATGGCAGGTATGGAAAGTTAGAGCATAAATATTTGTACACATGTACATAATCTCCTGATGTCTCTACTTTTTAAAAAATGTGTATGCGTCTATCTTTGATCGTTAGATGCTACCAGAGTTTATAGGAAGAAGTCAGGAAAAAAATGAATTTCTTCTCCGTTCTTTAGAAGTGATGGATAAATTTAATGTCTGTTTTAGAATCCCCAGGATCTATAGTGGAGTTATATCAAGTACAAAGATAAAATACAGAAAAACACTACCTCATATGCTATTGCAGTCATATATATATATGCAAACATTTTTTCTGCCTTCAAGAGAGAAAAACATCCAACCATTTAAGGTGCACTTCATTTGCATAGAGAAATGAGAATTTTAACTTGTTTCCATGAAGAGCTGAAAATAGACTTCTTTCTCCACTACAGCTAGTCTAAATGGCAAAGTAAATACATTCATTTTCTTTTCAACACTATTCCTGCCTTGGGGCTAAAAACATATCTACAGCAATATTTTTTTTCAAACAGTATAATTTAGATTATTTTTTATTAAGAAACCATTTGGTTCAGAACAATATACTACAATTACTTTAAAATTACTGTTTGATCAGAACCCCTTTTTTGTCTCTCATGACTGGCTTGTTTTCTTGAGCCTATTGTTGGCCTCACCTTTCATCTTGGCAGTGTCAAGGACTTGCCAGACCCAACACAAAGACTTTGTGAGTTTCATCTTCCTCCTCTTACTTTTACTACCAAAGCTTCCATTTGTATCAACTTATCTCACATATGTTCACAGTCTCCATATTGACTCCCTTGCTTCTATGCTCTGCACTTTCCATCATTTCTCCAAACTATAAGACAAATAACATTTATAAGGCCTAGAAGGAGCCACAACTGTATTTTAAGGGTTCCTCCATGAAAGAATGTAACTCACCTTGGCTTGGCCCACTCTCTGATTCCTTCTCTCTGATTCTGATTTCAAGCAGCATTTTTTTCAACCATGTCTCTTTAGGGCAGGATTTTAGTGGCTTTGGGAATGTGTATCTTACTCTATACCTAAAGCCTACACAAGCTGCAAGGGTATCATTAATATTTCTTTGGTCTACTAGAGCTAAAAACAAGTCTTTTCTGTCTCTCAACTCCCTGAACAATCCCTCCTTTAAGAAATGTTGCCTCTGGTACGGTCTAGTACAAAGAAGTCTTTGATCTGCTTCAGGTTTGGATTTTCTCAAGTCCATGATGAGGTAAAATTGTGACAGACAGATCTTTATGTGTATAGAGGGCAGGGTTTCTCTAAATCCCAACAACTCCTTCAGCACATCAAGAACCAAACCCCAAACACGAGGATGAAAAGAAAGATTAAACTTCATTAGAATGAAAAATGTTTTGTTTCTAAAGATCCCTATTAATAAAATTTTTGTAAAAACCAGTAAATAACCAAAGTAGGAAGACAGTGTTTGTAAACTATCCACGTGATAAGGAAATCATATCTAGAATATATAAAGATAAACTCTTGCAACTCAAGAATGAAAAGACAAGCCAATTAAAAAAATGATCAAAGTTTTGAATGGAATTTCTTCTCAGAAGACATCCAAATAGCAATAAGCACATGAAAAGAGGCTCAACATCATTAGTCAGCAGAGAAATGCAAATCAAAACTGAAACGAGATACTACTTCACACACAAAAGGATAGCTATAAGCAAAAAGAAATATCGTAACAGCTGTTGGCAAGCATGGGAAGAATCAGAGTCTCATATACTGCTGATTAAAATGTAAAATAGTTCAGCCTTGTTTGAAAACAGTCTGGCAGTTCCTCAAAAACTTAAACATAGACTTTACTACATAAATCCAGTAATTCTGCACTTGGATATCCACCTGTGAATTAAAAATCTATGTCTATACTGATATTTATACTTGAAAATGCATAACACTGTTATTTATAATAGCCAGAAAGTAGGAGCAATTCATATTTCTAGCAATGAAAAAATGGGAAAAACAAAATGTGGTATATCTATACAATGGAATACTACTGGATAATAAAAGGAATTAAGTACCGATATATTCCACAACATGGATGGATAGATCCTGAAAATATGTAATGTGAAATAAGCCAGTCATGAAAGGCTGAATATTGTATAATTAAATTTATAGGAAATGTCAGAGAAGACTCTCCGCCATTGAACTCTGGTCCCAAGCTACACAGCTACACAGTGAATCTGAAGCCAAGTTGAGTCATATAGTGAGATACTGTACTGAAAATGACAGTGAGAGACAGAGATAGAGACAGAGACCAGAGAAAGAGGGAGAGGAGAAGAAGAAGAAAGAAGAAGAGGAAAAGAGGGAAGGAAGGAAGGAGGAAAGAAGAAATGAAGGAAGCAATCTAAAACTAAATGTGGCTTAAGCTTCTTTTTTCCCCCAGTGTATACATTTTCCTAACCCATCATATCCCTTTTCCCCCATATCCCCCAAGGCAGTCCTACTTCAAATGTCTTAATCTTCCGTTCCTTGCAAAGATTGGTTTTAGAGACCAATTCACTTGAAGTTGTTCTAATTTCCCGTATTGCATTATGAACCTCATTGTAGCTTCATAAGTCATTCTCTGTCTAATCTGTCTGAATCCTTGAGCTCTTCTTGTTCAGTTATTTTTTTTCTGGCCAACACAGAAATATGGATACAGGGAACAGAAAAAGAACATGATATAGAAAATTAAAGTGCCCCAAAGGGCCTCTTGCCTGGGATGCCAACAGTTTATGAGATACCATGTTTGAATATTAAGCCATTCTGTCCTATCTTTTGATCCTCAGCTGGGGACTAAGGGAGAGTCTTTGAAAGGACATGAGACAAATCCATCAGTGAAGAAGATTTATGATCCTGTGGGGCAGTCAGTCCTTCCAGAGTTGCTTGTCTTTCCCTGCTCTCTCCAACTACAGAAATGGAATAAACTGCTCCCTAGTGTCTTGAGAAGAGGAGACAAATTAGGTTATTGGCCCAAGGTCAAGGACTCCATTATTCACCACAAGGCCAGGGAAACCAAAATTACCAGCCACAATGTGAAGAAGACCTGGATATTTAACTCATTGACTTCATCATCAAAATTATTGTAGTGGTAGGAAAAGCAGATACTGACATGGCCTGATAATCAGCACATTAGACAGATATATAGGTAGTTATGGATCTGCATATACACACAAGTAGATAATTAATAGATATATAGATGAGCAAATGATAAGATAAAGGACAGAGTCAGATAAAGAGATGAGACAGTATAACAAGATATAGATTATAGAGATAGATGTAGACATCGAGGACATGCTGAATATTAATAAAACATAATAAACATAATAAAAGATATATAGCAGCTAATACTGAATTTGGGAAGAATTCTCTAATGATAGAAAGTAGATCGACTCTAGTTGGCAAAAAGAAAGCATCTTAAGAATCCATAGTCCCAAGTCACCAAAGTTAGGATTGCCACAGAAATGATTCTGGGTACCCTTTGGTAGCTAATCAGGGTACTTGGATGTGTAGCTGGCGGGGGAGGGAAGGGTGGGACATGCTTGGGGGTCTCCACTGCACAGGTATAAAGCACACTGCCAGAGTTGAGTGTGATGCAGAAAATGTGTGCTGGTATAGTGTAGGATCTCCAACAGGGAGGGTTTTCAGTTTCATCTATTGCTACCTGAATAATAGTTCCATTTTCCATGGCTAAGTTATTTCCAGTGTTTCTTGAATGTGTCTTCCTCTTTCAGGCTACCATGTGGGTCCATGCTAAGCCTTTACCTTAAAATGCGTCCCACCCCTAGCCCTCTGATAAAGTACCACCCATTAAAGAAATGAATATAATCTACTTAGAACAATGCCTGATACCTAAATAATGCATAAAGACTCATTACTCATCATTGAAGTCACATTTCAGAGGTCACCTCATTCCTTTGCATAACTCTTCTGAAATATAAATGAGACCTTCCAAAAGTCTTATCATTTTTTTCTTCTTGGGGGAGGTGAAGAACTGTACTGATTAGCATTTCTTTTTTCTCCTGTAGGTGGAGGACTTCTTCACTTTTGAATCTTTTTTTTTTTTTTTTTTGGCCAGTCCTGGGCCTTGGACTCAGGGCCTGAGCACCTTCCCTGGCTTCTTCCCGCTCAAGGCTAGCACTCTGCCACAGCGCCCCTTCTGTCTGTTTTCCATATATGTGGATGCTGGGGAATCGAACCGAGAGCTTCATGTGTAGGAGGCAAGCACTCTTGCCACTAGGCCATATTCCCAGCCCCTCACTTTTGAATCTTGACAGCCTCTAAGCATCACTTTTCTTTTATCATCATCATTCTTATTATTTTCTGAGTGAGTGATCAAAAAAATAAGACTATAAAAGTGACCACTTTCCTTATACAAGCTATTTGGCCTATGCCCTACCAGCAGATCATTAAGCATTAATTATTGTGAGTGGAAATTGGCATGTGTGTGAATTGTATTACCTTTGTCATGATCATTATATTTTATGTCTATGAAACACTTTGTTCTGTGAACTTCCCTGAATATGATAGACCATCATTTTGACAATTCTTCATTGTGTGTCACATTTCTGTGATCATAGATTTTGAGAGGAGTGATTATAGTCTTCAGCGCGGGACCCCCTTTGTGTAAAAGGTGAGGCAGAAATGGAAATGGGGCCTCAAAACATGAATTCTCTATCACTAGCCACGGTGAATTCAATAGTTAATCTTATGTGATCATTTGGCCTGGACATAAAAACCAGATCATTGAGTTAAAAAATGGTTCTAAATGAGAGGACGGCGACGGGAAGTTCGGGACCTCACGGCCGGGATCAGACATGAGCGGTGGGGGAACCGAGCGGTGCAGAAGAGGAGAGCCAGGGCCGCCACTACCAAATGACCGTTCGCCACACCCCAGCACCCCACCCCCGAAGGGCCAATTGCGGCTCGGGACACACACACAATCCAGGACCAGTGAGTTCCCCATTGCCCCCTCCCCCAAAGGGAGACCAGCTGTCAGAGACCCAAGCCCTGCAGAGAAGCTGGAACTCCCTCCCTCCTCGTCTCCACCCCGAGGGAACAAAGAACTCCCAAATCAGGCTGCAAAAGGTCCCTCAGACTCTGGGAGGACACAGGAGCTAGCAGGGGCGGAGCAGTGCCAAGGCTGCAGAGAAGCCTGAACCGGCTACACTGGCCACATCCCCTTCCCAACAGAGGCCCAGGGATTGGCAGGCATTGGAAGCCCAACCTGAGGCGCCTGGGCCTCACGGAGTTTTTCAACTAAAGTCACAGGCACTGGTGGGCAATACCAGCCCAGCAGGGACACCTGTGCCTGATCATGCCGTCCCGCCTTGCAGTGGAGGCGCAGTCTGAGGGCGCTAACCCACACCCGAACACTTGATCCCACTGGACCCCACTCATACTGCCCCCCACAGCGTACTCGTGGGAGGGCACAAGCACACCCCAACAACCCGGGGCTCGCTCTGGTAGGCATGCCCCGCACAGGTGGGCAGGGCCCCTCAGTGGCAGTGCCCGCTGTGGTGGGCACATGTCACACAGGTGGGCGGGCCCCCTGGCAGCAGTGCCCGCTCTGGTAGGCGCACCTGCCAGAGGCCCCCAGCGGCGGCACCCACTCAGTTTGGAGCATTTTGCACAAGTGGGTGGGCCGCCCCTCAACAACACTGGCCCTGGAGCAATCCACACAGGAGGGCGATCCGCCTGAAAGGTGAGCTCCTCTGACCAAGATACAGAGTGGAAAAAAGAACCAAAGAAGAGAAAAGCCTCCATGCCACGCTGAATCAGTGACCAGCAAACCCCCACCAGGGGCACGCTAGGGTCAGCACAACACAGGGGCGGGACACTAGCCTGCAGAGAAAGACACAGAACCTACCCACTCCCCCAGAGCAGGGAGGGTGACCACCCCGGCAGCAAGTGAGACGGTCACGCTCACCCATTGGGCAGTAAGGACCAACAGCCAGGCTCAAACCCAGAGCCAGGACACAGACAAGTCTCCCATTGAGACTTGGGAACCAGCGGGAAACAGCACAAAGCCAAACCAGGGAAGCCACCCACAGATCTCCAGAAGCACAAATCACAAATATAACACAGTTCATCAAAGGGCAAGCCAACTCGCCAGCTCCAAAAAGCAGCACAACTGAAGAGGAGATGGAGAATAAAAAAACAACTGAGGCCACGTTAGCAGAAATGATGGAAAGCCTCAGAAACAAAATCAGAAAACAATTCCAGGAGTTTAGAGTGGAAGTCTCGAAGGACATCCAGGAAGCCAAGAAAGAAATGGAAGCAAAAATGGTTACAGTGCAAACCTCTGCTAAAGAAGACCTTAACATCCTGAGAAGTGAAATGCATGAAAAAATAGATTTAAAATACAACTCTTTAAAGGAAGAAATTTTCATGATCAGAGCTGGTCTGGCAACCATAAATAGCTCTCTGACATCCATAAACTCCGCAATTGAATCCACAGCACCAAGAATTGACCATATTGAATCCAGAATCTCTCTCTTGGATGATGATGCAGCCGATAAGAACCAGAAAATTACCACACTCCAAGAAACGGTAAAGCTCCAGGGCAGATTAATCCAGGAGCTAGTGGACAAAGACAAGAGATATAATCTGCGCATAATTGGAATAGAAGAAGGAGCCGAATACCAGAGCAGAGGGCTTCAACATATTTTCAATAAAGTTATTGCAGAAAACTTCCCCAATCTCACAAGGGACCCCATCCAGGTAATTGAAGCCTATAGGACAAATGGCAGACCAGACCCCAGAAAAGCCACGCCAAGGCACAGATTTCAAGACTTCAGATCTCAACAATAAAGAGCAAATTTTGAATGCAGCCAAAGCAAAGAAAGAAATTTATTACAATGGGAAGAGGATCCGAATAACAGCAGACCTCTCCACACTAACCTACCACGCGCGAAGAGAATGGAAGAACACCATCCAAGTTCTACAGGCCAACAACTGCCAACCTAGAATAAAATATCCAGCGAAGCTGGAGTTCATATTCGAGGGGAAAACCAGATATTTCCATAGCAAAGAGGATCTAAAGGAGTATGTGAATAAAAAAACCAGCCCTACAGCGAATTCTAAGAGGGGAATCCCACCCAACAGAAATCGTACAGGACACACAGACAGAAACAGAAAGAAACTACAATAGCCAGAGCCCAACAGAAAGAGCAGCTCACTAAAGACAAGAAAAAAAAAAGAGGAAAAACAGCCCAACAAGAAAATGGAAGGAGAAAAAACACTATTGTCCTTGATCTCTTTGAATATAAATGGTATAAACTGTCCGATAAAGAGGAGCAGACTGGCAGAATAGATCCGCAAACAAAAAGTTGCCATCTGTTGTCTACAAGAGACCCACCTTACAGCAAGGGATAAAAACAGGCTCTGAATGAAAGGATGGAGCAAGATCTTCCAAGCAGACGCCCCTACCAAAACGGCAGGAGTAGCCAGACAAGCTGGACTTCTCATTAAAATCAACTCAAAAAGACAAAGAAGGTCACTACATTTTAATACAAGGAAAAATCCAGAATCAAGACATCATGGTGATAAATGTATACTCACCGAACAAAAGAGGCCCTACATATGTAAAGCAAATTCTCACAGAACTACAGAACAAGATAGACCCAAACACAATCATAGTGGGTGACTTTAATACCCCACTCTCTCCAAGAGACAGATCCAACACCCAGAGGATTAGCAAGGGAGCTGAGGACCTAAGTAACACCATATCCCAAATGGATCTGACAGATCTATACAGAACCTTCCACCCTACAGAGACCCAATACACCTTCTTCTCAGTAGCCCATGGATCATACTCCAAAATAGACCGTGTCATAACCCACACAAAGAACCTCAGCAAATACAAAAGTATTGATGTCATCCCATGTATTATATCTGACCACAGTGGATTAAAGGTAACCCTCAATAATAACGGTTACCACAGAAGCTATACACATTCTTGGAGGCTAAACCCCACACTGCTATCCAACACTTGGGCCACAGACCAAATTAAAGATGAAATCAACAAATTCATAAGCCACAATGACAATGAAAATACATCACAAAGAAACCTATGGGAGGGGCTGGGGATATGGCCTAGTGGCAAGAGTGCTTGCCTCATATACATGAGGCCCTGGGTTCGATTCCCCAGCACCACATATACAGAAAATGGCCAGAAGTGGCGCTGTGGCTCAAGTGGCAGAGTGCTAGCCTTGAGCGGGAAGAAGCCAGGGACAGTGCTCAGGCCCTGAGTCCAAGGCCCGGGACTGGCCAAAAACAAAAACAAAACAAAACAAAACAAAACAAAGAAACCTATGGGACACAGCTAAGGCAGTACTGAGGGGCAAAATCATTGCCCTCAGCACTCACATTAAAAGAATGGAAGCAGAGCAGGTGAATAACCTCACGATGAAACTAAAATAACTGGAGAAACAAGAAATGATTGAACCTAAAATGACTAGGCGGAGAGAGATCACATAGATTAAAGAAGAGATAAATCTGATTGAAAATAGAAAGACCACTCAAGAAATAAATAAGACTAAAAGCTGGTTCTTTGAGAAAATAAATAAAATTGACAGACCCCTCATAAGACTCACAAAAAAAAGAAGAAAAGAGACTCATATACGTAAAATCAGGGACTCCACCTGAAAAATTACAAGTACACACAATATTCAAACAATCATAAGGAACTATTTCCAGAACCTCTATTCATTAAAAACCAATAATTTTACAGAAATGGATCAATTCTTAGGGAAGTATAAACTGCCCAAACTGAAACAAGAAGAAATAAATCAACTAAATAAGCCAATAACTTACAGCGAGATACAGGGGGTAATCAAGAACCTCCCAACAAAGAAAAGCCCAGGCCCAGATGGATTCACCAATGAATTCGATAAAACCTTTAGTGAGGAGCTAATACCATTACTCCTCAAACTCTTCCACGAAATAGAAACAGAGGGAGAAATTCCAAACTCATTCTATGAAGCTAATATCATACTCATTCCCAAACCAGACAAAGACCCAACAAAAGAGAAAACTACAGACCAATATCACTAATGAACACAGACGCAAAGCTCCTCAATAAAATATTAGCTAACAGGATCCAGAAACTGATCAAAAAAATTATACAACATGACCAAGTAGGCTTAATCCCACAGTTACAAGGATGGCTCAATATCTGTAAATCAATCAATGTAATTTACCACATAAACAGAACTAAAATCAAGAATCACATTGTTATCTCAGTCGATGCTCAAAATGCCTTTGACAAAATACAACATCCATACTTATTAAAGGCTCTGGAGAGAACAGGAATAGATGGAACTTTCCTCAAAATAATAAAAGCCATATACAACAGACTAACTGCTAACATCATATTAAATAGAGAGAAACTTAAATCATTCCCCCTAAACTCAGGAACAAGACAAGGATGCCCACTCTCTCCACTTCTTTTCAACATAGTGCTGGAATCCCTAGCCATAGCAAAAAAGCAAGAGGAGGACATCAAAGGGATCCACATCGGCAAGGAAGAAATCAAGCTATCCCTGTTCGCAGACGACATGATCTTATATCTGAAGGACCCAAAAAACTCAGTGCCCAAACTCCTACACCTAATAAACCATTTTGGCAAAGTAGCAGGATACAAAATCAATCCACAAAAGTCAGCAGCTTTTCTGTACACCAGCAATGTACAAGCAGAAAAGGAAATTATGGAAACAATTCCATTTACAGTAGCCAAAAAAAGAATAAAGTACCTAGGGATCAACCTAACCAAGGACGTGACAGACTATTTAATGAGAACTATAAAAATCTAATAAGGGAAATCAAAGAAGACAAAAGGCGATGGAAAGACCTCCCATGCTCATGGGTAGGCAGAATCAATATAGTGAAAATGGCCATATTGCCCAAATTGTTATACAAATTCAATGTAATCCCTATCAAAATCCCAGTTACATTCTTCACTGAAATAGAGAAAGCAATCCATAAATTCATATGGAATAGCAAAAGACCTAGAATAGCCAAAGCAATTCTAGGCAAAAAAAAAAAAAAAAGCAGTGCAGGAGGTATCACAATACCAGACTTCAAGCTCTACTATAGGGCCATCATAACAAAAACAGCCTAGTATTGGTATAAAAACATATCGGAAGACCAATGGATTAGAACTGAAGAACCAGAAATAAAACCGCACTCTCACAGTCAGCTTACATTCGACAAAGGAGCTAAAGACATACAATAGAATAAACATAGCCTCTTCAACTACTGGTGCTGGGAGAACTGGGCAGCCATATGCAGAAAACTCAAAGTAGACCCAAGCCTATCACCATGCACCAAGATCAACTCAAAATGGATCAAGGACCTCAATATCACACCTGAATCCTTGAAACTACTTAAGGACAGAGTAGGAAAGATGCTAGAACTTATAGGCACAGGAAGGAACTTCCTGAATATAGTCCCAGGGGCACAACAAATAGGGGAGAGACTCGACAAATGGGACTACTACAAAATAAAAAGTTTCTGCACAGCGAAGGACATAGCCACCAAAATAGAAAAATAGCCAACTATATGGGAAAGGATCTTTACCAGCACAGCAACAAAGGCCTAATATCTGTCATCTACAGAGAACTAAAAAAACTAAGCCCCTCCAAGCCCAATAAACCTATTAGGAAATGGGCAAAGGAGCTAAAGAGAGACTTCACAAGAGAAGAGATAAAAATGGCAAAAAAAACATATGAGGAAATGTTCAACACCCCTGGTAGTAAAGGAAATGCAAATAAAAACAACCCTGAGATACCACCTCACTAACTCAGGCAACAACAAATGCTGGAGGGGGTGCGGGGAAAGAGGAACCCTTCTCCATTGTTGGTGGGAGTGCAAATTAGTACAACCACTTTGGAGAACAGTATGGAGGTTTCTCAAAAAGCTCAATATAGACCTACCCTATGACCCAACCATACCACTCCTAGGCATCTATCCTGAACAGCAGGTCCCAAGATATCAAAAAGACATTTGTACTTCCATGTTTATCGCTGCACAATTCACAATAGCCAAAATATGGAAACAACCCAGGTGCCCCTCCACAGATGAATGGATCCAAAAAATATGGTACCTATACACAATGGAATACTACATAGCGATTAGGAATGGTGAAATATTGTTATTCGCAGGAAAATGGTCAGAACTCGAACAAATAATGTTGAGCGAGACAAGCCTAGAACACAGAAAACAAAGGGGCATGATCTCCCTGATATATGACTGTTAAGATGGGGTGACGGAGAGACAATAGAGACCAGGTCTGTGAAATAAAAAACTGCTTGTCAAATGGTATTTCCCACAGGATTGGGTCAGCGACCCAACATTATGTAACTAAAACCAAACAACTACTCAACATATAAAGGTCAAAAATTGACCTCTCAGTGGAATACAATAGCTCAAAAGCTATGTATGTACATTCATATAAGACTACTGTCGACATATTGTCTAATGTCGACATTACATTTAAAGCCCTAGGCAAATTTTCTTGGGCATAGGCCACGTGGCTACTGTACATGTTTTTGGTACACTGTGTATTGTATATATGTCTACCTGACCTAGGGAAGGGAAAGAAAAACAGGGTGTAAGATATCACAAGAAATGTACACACTGCCCTATTATGTAACTGTACCCTTTTTGCACAACACCTTGTCAAAAAATTTGTTTAATTAATAAATAAATTACAAAAAAATAACAAAAGAAGCAAATAAAAAGAAAAAAATGGTTCTAAATGTTTCTAGCAAGATGCTTTGAGATGAAATGACCATCGAAGTCAGTAGACTTTGCGTAAAACAAAGTACCCAGATTACCATCCATAAGGTGGGCAAGACTCATCCAAACAGTTAAAAGTCTTAACAATGAGAAGACAGTTCCCCTAAGGGGCAAGGAATCCTGCTAGCAATTGTGGATGTCAATTCTTACTGGACTTTCCCACATAGACTAGAGAGTTTAGTTGAGCCTGTCTCAGTCATTACAGGAGTTAGGTTTTTTAAAAGTGTGTGTGTGTGTGTGTGTGTGTGTGTGTGTGTGTGTGTGTGTGTCTCAGATGCCTGTATGTACACATGTTCATGCCTCCTGGTTCTACTTCTTTGGAGAAGTCATATAGTGAGGACCACAACTACCTACTCAATATGATAGCATAATATAAATATAATATAAAGCTTCCTTGTAATTTCATCCTCTTTGTGATAGGGTTACATCCTGATCAACCCTCATAAGCTGGAAACACATTCACTACACTGAATTCCCTCCACTTCAACATCCTAGCTGAGCTACACAGCAAGTTGTAGAGACTCAGTCATTTAACCTCAAGATTGCTTTGGCTGATGGAGCTGTAGTTTATGAGTATCTCACTGTTCAATGTTGTTACCAACGACATGCATATCACTTTTGCACCAACAGAAAGTAAAACGAAAAAAAAAAACTTGAAAGAAAAATGTAAGTTAAACCATCACAAATAAGAGAGAAACTATCAAAGTAAACACATTCTCCTCAGTCGCATCCTCTCTTCTATGTCCTCTAACCTATGCAACTCTACCTTCCACACAAAGGGCCACATACCCTCGTGTCCATAAACCCTTTCACAACAATGTGATACTGAATTTTAATGTGTCAGGGACCTCCTCTATCCTGTAGCTGTGAATGTAGTTGAGAAAGAAACTAATAAATGTAGTTTGTAAGCATTGATTGATTGAGTTGAAGTAACCGTTCTGGGATTATGTGCTTTTCAGTATGGTTTCCCTTAGCATTATCACAGAGAATCTATCAGAAAGCAACATTTGTGTGGGATTTCAAGCCCTTGAATAAAGGTAAGGGACATTTTAGAGGATGGAGCTTGATTTGGTGATCAAGTCATGCCATGAATGTGGCTGAGCACATCATTCTCAATGTATGTGATCTAAATCTGTCTTCATACTAGACTTGAGGATGGCTAAACAAATCAGTATATCAACAGTATATCAAGGTGACACAAGAATGTCACCAAAGCTGGCACTATCTTAAGATCTAAGAGGAGAGTATATCTGGTCCTAAAATCAATACAACCAAAACTTAACTGAGATGAACAAGGAGAACTTTGATCTTTGAGCTTTACAACTTGACTTGAGTCTTTTTTTTTTTCTTTTGGACATTCATGGAGCTTGAACTCAGGGCCTGGGTGAAATCCTTGAGCTTTTCTGCTCAAGACTAGTGCCCCACCACTTTGACCCTCAGCTCCACTTCTGGATTTTTGGTGATTAATTGGAGATAAGAGACTCAAAGACTTTCCTGTCCAGGCTGTTTTTTTTTTTTTTGTTGTTGTTGTTGTTGTTTTTGCCAGTCCTGGGGCTTAAACTCAGGGCCTGAGCATTGTCCCTGGCTTCCTTTTGCTCAAGGCTAGCACTCTACCACTTGAGCTACATCGCCACTTGTGGCTTTTTGTGTATATGGTGCCAAGGAATCGAACCCAGGGCTTCATGCATGCAAGGAGAGCACTCTACTGCTAAGCCATATTCCCAGCCCCCCCCCCCCTCCATCCAGGATGGTTTTGAAGTATGATCCTCAGATCTCAGTCTCCTGACTAGCTAGGATTATAGTTGTGAGCCACTGGCAACTGGCTTTACTTGATTCTGAATGAATAGCTTTTCCTCCTCCTCTTCTGCCTCTGTCTCTACCTCCTCTTTCTCCTCCTCTTTCTCCTCCTCCACCACCACCACCACCCATACCTCTTCTTACTCTATCTCTTCTTTCTCTTCTTGCTTCCTCCCTCCCCCAGCTCCGCCTCCGTACTGCAGATTGGACTCAGGGCCTTGTATTTGCTAGGCAAGTTCTCCACTACTTGAGCCATACTCTCAGCCCTTTTAATCTTAGTTTGTGTTTTCTTTTGCATAGGCTGGCCTCCAGCTGTAATCCCATCTCTTCGTTTCCACAATTCCAAATGTAATATTGAAATGTAGAAAAGAAAACTGTATGAAGAAAAGATAATAATTTTGAAGTAGGAAAGTTTTTTCTAAGTAGATTGAGTAACTCACAGTTCCATAAAGTAAAATGGTTATTTGAAATTCACACCGGTCAAAATAGGCAATTGGAAAACACATACAACAGTTTTATTTGCATTACCAAGAATTTCCCATCACACAAGGGGCTCCTGAATTAGTAAATTACATTTGTATTCCTCTCAAACTAGTTTAGCTGGCTTTCTGTCCCTGCTGTAGAATGAATCCAACACTATTCAGTAAGATTTTTTTTCTCAATTTTAATATTTTTTCTGAATATTTCAATCCAAGCATTTTAAATGTGACTCAAAGGAAAGACTTGAAAAGCTTTAGCTTTATCTTACTCACAGTTGCCAGGAAAAGAGGTTAAACCTGCAATTTCACCTGACTTCGGGTGACTTTCAGAAAACAGAAGTCTAGACTGACCTTGGGTCCAAAATATGAAAAAAAAATTATACATGATCATCAAATATGAGGATTTTTTTATTATGGCAAATAGATGCCTTGTTTTCTTTAAAAGATGCATCCTCTTAAAATTTTTTTGGATAACAGTTTCCTGTAGAGAGCTTCTAAAATGATTTAATTTATGAATAATATTCCAGATGTATCCACATGTATCTGGCCAAGCACTTGTCACATGATTCTAGCTACTCAGGAGGCTGAAAATTGAGGATCACAGTTCAAAGCCCTCCCAGGTAGATAAATCCACTTGACTTTTTTTCTTTCCGGGCAGACACTGGAGTTTCCCAGGCTACTTCAGATAATTGGGCTATGTTCTATTTCTTTATCAAAATAGTAATTTGTTACATAAAGATTGCTTTAATTGTTTTTAGTACCTTGTAGATAGTAACATCTTAGAGTAACAATAAAAAATACTATAAGCAGAGTGCCTTAAACCTTAGGATACTTGTTCTGTTAAATACTGGAAGCTGGAACTGTGTAATCAGGAGACTCTGGGAAATAACCTATATTGCTTCTTCATAATTTCTCATGATTCTGTAGTTTATGACAGCATATGTACCATCTCTGTTTTAATGTATTTCTGTCCATTATTATTGAATATTGAACCCAGAGCCTTGGCATGTAAGGCAAATAAATGCTCTACCACTTGAGCCATGGCCTTTGTTGCCATCACCATCTTTTTTTTTTTTTTTTTTGCAGTAGTCTCCCTATATTTGACCAGAATTGGCCTTCGCCCTCATTCTTCTTGCCCCCAACCTCCTGAGTTCCTGAGATTATAGTTGTGTAATCATGCCCCACTTCTCTTAAAAAAATCTTGTAATCAGAAAGCTAGGAACTGCCTTAATATGGTATGATCTCTTTTTAACTAATTACATCTTCAGAGCTGCTATTTCCCAATAAGGCCACATTCTGAAGTTTCATGGATACATGGATATTGAAGAGTTACTTTTTACACTTCAGGCACTAGATTGTCCCTTTTTTATGTACTCATATTTATTGTTACGATCTCTAGCTTGATCCATCAATTGGAGTCTTGTAACTCAATATTCTGGAAAAATGCTATCTTCTCAGTTTGTTGCTAATCTAGTGTGGTAAATATGAATATGAATAGTTTTAAACAGATACATCCCAATCACTTTAAATGGATTGTCAGAGGACAATGGTTCTCAAAGTGTGTTCCGGGACTGTCAGCATCTGTGGAACTCCTGAGATACTCAAACCATATCTAAACCATAACCAAGAAGAAAAAGAAGAAATGAGAACAAGAGGAAATGGGGGAAGAGGAGGAGGAAAACCTGTGAAACCCACTCCGTGTCTTTCCTTTCTCCCAAGTGTCCTATGACCCTCTCCTCTGCACACACTTATTTTCCAGTGCTTTCCAGTACTTTGGTGTGTTTTCTTCAGAGCTTATGGTTATTATCTATTGGAGTTCAGATTAAGTAGGAGCTGGCCTGGCCTTATCATAAACAGTAAGAAAGCAGAAAACTTAAAGGATGCATGTAATTAGAACCAGTTGATAAGAAGGGGGCAGCATTTCTCTTACAGAAATCTTGTCAGATATTTTGAAAGGTCCCTTTGAGTATGTAAATGTTAAGCCCTACAAGGGATAAGATGTTTACAACAAATAGAATGCAAAATTGTTCTGCACAATAAAGTACCGAGTATATAGTTTGGGGAGGTGGAATGAAAGTGATTCTGATATAAGAGAATGGGTGGGGGGCGGTGTTGACAGTAGAGAATGAGACTGAGGACAGAAAAAGTAATAGCTCAGAAAACAAAGGATTTTCCAATTGAGAAGCACCTTAGAAAGTCAGGACTGTGAGATATTTAAGTTCAAGTTGTGTCTCTTCTTTGATTTAATCCTCACAATCACAAACCTCATAGAATAGCCTACCAACTGGAAAATGGAGAATAGAGAATATCTTGCTCTCACCAGATTACGACCTTATATTGATTATATATTGCTTCTTAGCAGGTATATTACATAAAAACATCATCAGTAAATTAACTCTGGGACAACAGCACCCAGGAAAGATTAATGATATATCATTTACCTTTATGAAAGAAGCAAGCATCCAATAAATTAGAAAATGCATGCCATCATCCAAATAAATTGTTAAATATCCCAAGTGCTTACCTTATTGAGTATTTGACAAATGGATTTCACATTCATTCAATTATTTCAGTACTATATTTATATCCCTTGCTCTATTGTTTGCTTAAGTATAGGTATATCCCTAACACAGTTACACGCTTCTAGCTCCATTCATCTGTGCCTAGAAGTGCTACTCAGGATAAATGATCATTTTAGAGCTTTGAAAAGGCCTCAGTTATGTTTGATTCACTCTACTTGCCACACTTTCCTAGATTTTACTATTGGAGGTTGGCTTATATGGAAATTGAAAATATTCAGGTTGAAAATTTTTATACAAAAGATTCCTATGGCATTCTGACATGTCCCATGATTCAATATTTAGAGATATCTACTTCCAGTAACTATTTTCCTACTTGATAACAAAATGATATAGGTGATAAGAAAGATTTCTGCTCAGGAAACCATACAAGTAGATTGAAAGAATTCCACATAAGTACAACATGTTTGAGTTTTAGCTCCTCTGGTAGCATCACTGTCCTAGATAAGTCTACAATTTTTAAGCAATGAAAATGATATGCAAAGCCTGTCTTAAAAGCATTTGCTTTTGTGTGTCTTTCCCCATTCTTAACCACATCTTTTCTTCATTGGCTTGTTTTTATATTTGAGACCTAGACTCAGTCTGTAGACTGGCTGGCCTTGAAACCATAGACTTCTTGCCTCTGCTTTTAGAATCACAGGCAAGGACTACTAATACCGAGTTTAGCTTTGCCTTTCTATTTTTTCCAGTGAGTTTTTCATTTAACTCATTTCCTAGGTCTACTGTAACAAATGACCATAAAATGGAGTAGCTTAAAATAACAGAAATTTATTATAGTTCTGTAAACTAAAAATTTAAAGTCAAGAAACAGCACAAGGGGCTAGGAATGTGGCCTAGTGGTAGAATGCTTGCCTAGAATGCATGAAGCCCAGGGTTTGATTCCTTAGTACCATGGATACAAAAAGCAGGAAGTGGCGCTGTGGCTCAAGTGGTAGAGTGCTAGCCTTGAGCAAAAAGAAGACAGGGATAGTGCTCAGACCCTAAGTCTGAGCAAAATGAAGGAAGGAAGGAAAGAAGGAAGGAAGGAAGGAAGGAAGGAAGGAAGGAAGGAAGGAAGGAAGGAAGGAAGGAAGGGAAAAAAGGTAAGAAACAGCACAACTGTCATCCCCTAAAACCTGAAAGGGAAAATCTTTCCTTGCTACTTCTTAAATGCTAGTTCGTCATCTTTCTTTCTTTCTTTCTTTCTTTCTTTCTTTCTTTCTTTCTTTCTTTCTTTCTTTCTTTCTTTCTCTTTTCTTTTTTTTTTTAAGCAAGCTTTGGCATCCTTAGTTTACAAAGGCACAATTCCAATCACCATCTCCAACCTCACATGCTATACTTCCATTTTTCTCATATTATCTGCTTAGCAGGACACAAATCATATTGGATTAAGGAGTTAATGGTCTTGAGTATGACTTCATATTAATTAAATGGATCAGCAATATCATTATTTACAGTTAAACCCGCATTCTTAAGCACTGGGAATGAGGACTTTAGCTTTGTTTTCTGGGTGCAATTTAATCCATAGCACCACCATTTTCAGTCTTTTGGATGGATCTCATTCCATGCCTGGCTCAGGAGATGAGAATGTGGCTCAAGTCCAGTCAGTTAGAGCATCCTATTGGCTGCTCAAGCTGCCAGATCATCCCCTACCCTGATACCTGTATACATATTTCTCTGAGAATGAATAAAATGTAGTTAGTGTTTCCTGGAATTCCAAGGGATGGGGCACTCTTAAACTCCCGTATTTTGTTTCACTTTTTACCTATTGAATTTGAATCTGGAGAAGGAAAGCCTGAACTCACACTAGTGGTTTGTGCAGAGATGAGTGGGCTAGAATGGGAGGAGCCAGAGAGAAAGATGGAAAGAAACAGAAAAAAAGTCAGGATTCTCCAGAAAAATAGAATCAATAGAATACATATCTATATGCGGACAGGAAAATAGCCTTCTTATCAGAAAAAGTTAATGCTGTAAGTTGTAGCCCCCCCCCCAAAAAAAAAAAACTGAGCAGAAGAAATTAGACCAAGACACAAGAAGAACTTATTTTTTTCAGCTGAAGTTGAAAGGCTGATGTTCCAGTTCACTCAGACAAGCGAAGTCACTTCCTGTTATCTGTGGGAGAGTCAGACCTTCTTACCTAGACAAGCCTTCAACTGATTTGGATGAGCACCACTATCAGTGGAAGATAAAGCTCTTCTATTCTATCTAACTAATTCAAATATTACCCAATACACACAAAAAATATTTGACCAAATATCTAGGTACCCCATGGTTCAGTGAAGTTGTCATAAAAATTCATCATGAAGGAGACAGGTTTTTTTTTTTTGTATGGCTTGAGCTTTTACATTTAGTTCAGGCACTTTTACAAGTCTATCCTAAGCTATTCAAAGAATGTCTAATGTGATGCCTTATTCCTTGTGTCATTACTTTTAGCTTCTCTGATTGAAACCTTTTTTAATGACCTACATGATACCCCACAACCTCTGTATGGAAGTAACAATTTGGCAAACTACCATAGCTGAGATTGTATTCTCCACCTGTCATCATTTTCAGCCCTTTCGGGGAGCAAATATGTCCTGTTTGGATATAAGTCAATAAATTGAACCACTGGTAATTTCATTGCATAAACAATACTAAGATACTGTAGTATCATTTATCCTTCTCTTAAGGAAAGAAATGCCCTTTCTTAGAGTTGAGCCTGCTTCTGATTTTTCAGACCTTTTCTATTATTCATAGTTATATTCTAAAATCAAAATGCCTCACTACAATATTTTAAAAAATCAACTAATCGAGTAGGTAACTTTATATCTAGCAGTGAGTATCACACTTATGCAACCCAAGCAGAGATCCAGACTTCTGTATGATTTCATATAGTCTCAGTTGAAATTTTTCTAGCCCTTGAGATCTCTGCATTTACTACTCTGTGGAGAAAGAACTCAATCAACCAGGCAATACAATCAGATTGTTTTCTTTAACACTGCTTTCTATAAGGTTTTTCCCCTTGATTGCCATGTCACACAATCACACAGATACAAAAATAAAAAAATGAAAAAAGGAATTACTCCTCACAAGGCAGAAATCAAACCAACTCAAGGATGAAATAAATCCTCTAAAGACAGTAAGTTCTCCAAACGTTGCTAAAACAATTCATATCGCTCATAATAGAATATCTTACAGTTTTCCCACCCTGTCTGCCATCATTCTGTGGTGTTCTGCTTGCTTTCCTTCATGTTAATTTCAATAGTACAAACAGGAGGTTAAGGCATGGAGTCAGCACTATATGTCTGAAATCCTAGCTACTCAGGGTACTGAGCTCTAAAGATCATGGTTGGGTTCAAAGCCAGCCTAGGTAGGAAAAAATCCATGAGAATCTTATTTCCAATTAACTAGCAAAACGGTCCATGGAAGTGCAAACCAAGTTGAAGAGCTAAGGCTTATCAAATGAAGGGAAGGTAATATTCCATAAACACAAAAAACAAGGATGAGGTTTTGTTTGTTCATTTGTTTTATGCTTTAGGTAATCTGAGAGTATGGGGGATATTTCTATAGAACATTAAATGTAGAAGCCAGAGCAAGAAAATGATAAATTCAACTACATGGAAAATTAAATTCCCACCAAATAAAAACCATCATAAACAAAGTCAAAACTTAGATGATAAATTGAGAAACTCCTGCAATCCATGCTCCAGAAAAAAAAGCATTAATTCGATAATATATATGGTAGATAAAAATCTCCTATAAACCAATATGAAAAACATAATAATCCAATATAAAAAGAGGATGATATGAACAGGCATATCAGAAAGAGGAAAATGAATCATTTTCAAATATATGAAAAGATGCTCCATCTAGACATTAATAAAAGAGATTTCAACATAAATCATACTAAAACACCACTTTTCACCATTAGATTATCAAAGGTGATAAGACGATACTGTCTTTGTGGTTTGCTATGGTGGAGAGGCACTCTCACTAGTGTTAGGTGTAAATTATTGCAGACTTGATGGAGGGCTCTTAGCTCTTAGACCTTGTTGAAGCAAGAAGAAAAGAACCTTCCTATTCTTAGGTTTTCCTTTACACTGCTCTCCTCCCCAGGCTTGCCTGTTTCCCTCCCTCCCTCCCTCCCTCACCTCCCTCCCTCCCTCCCTCCCTCCCTCCCTCCCTCCCTCCCTCCCTTCCTTCTTTCTTTTTTTCTTTTTAATGATTCTTGCTTAGCAAAGAACTGGTTCCCCAGGATAGAGTTAGACCACTAGGTTAATGCAAAATCTCCAGTTAATCAGCACTATTAGGATGAAACAGCCGGGGATGAACTTAGTTCCCACAAGAACATTTTCCAGTCCAGGGAAAATTTTGTGCTATGGAGTTAAGGAGATGCTTTTTTTACTAGTCACTCTACAATTATGGAGAGCAGAAAGAGCACAGTAGCCCATTCTTAGACCAACTTTTTTTTTTTTTTTGGCCAGTCCTGGGCCTTGGACTCAGGGCCTGAGCACTGTCCCTGGCTTCTTCCCGCTCAAGGCTAGCACTCTGCCACTTGAGCCACAGCGCCGCTTCTGGCCGTTTTCTGTATATGTGGTGCTGGGGAATCGAACCTAGGGTCTCGTGTATCCGAGGCAGGCACTCTTGCCACTAGGCTATATCCCTAGCCCCTCTTAGACCAACTTTTATGCTGTATGCAACTGTGTCTAGTCTATCTAGCCCCCACTCAAGTTGGCTACAGGACAGTAGAGAGTTGTATGATGCTAGCCTTATTAACTATAAATTGTCCCAGTAAACCTGTTTCTAGCACAATATATTATATATGTATTTGTGTGTGTGTGTGTATCTGAGAGTAACTTTTGCAAGGATACTTCTAAAGTACAAATGCATATAGTTTCACTGAGTTATTTTACTTTCTAGATTCGGCTTACAAATACAGTCACATGAGCATGTTAATACTTTAATGCAAAAAGTTGTTTAATACCACATTATTTGAAATAGAAAACTACTGCAAATAAGATAAATATCTTCAGATAGGAAACCAGTCATATTATGAGAGATGCATACAATGAGAAACTATGCAGATATTATAAAGGCATGAGGAAATTCATTAGGTACAGACATGGAACATTTTGTAAAATTAAGTGTTTAGGTATAAAGCATATTAGGCAATTTTCTGCAACTTTTGTAATAGAAAAGTGTAAACTTAAATACATATACATCAATTGTTCGAATTCTTTATTTTTTTAGTAGATACACGTGAAACAAATAATGTTATTTCTTTTTGGGAAAGACCACTATTTCCCCATGAATCAGGGAAAGAGGAGAAACATTTTACTCTGTATTCATCCAGATGTTTACATTTTGAATCATGTAAATGTATTATACATATCTCTAAAATGAAAAGATAGTATTTAATAAAACAAACATTCAGAAAGCAAGCCAAATACATAATTTGCAGGAGCTTGCTATGTGCATTCCTCTCCTCAAGTATCAAAACATTTTTATGTTTTTCTTTATGTAGCCCTGGGCCACAACCATTAGGTATTGGTGGGCAAAAATCTTTTCTCTTTAGATCTTTCAGGAAAGAGAAAACACCTGAGATAGATGGTCTAATGTTCTTTAAGAGACATTTGGCCTTCAGCAAACATGACCAACTTATGCTGACCAGAAGAAAGCAATCTTACAGATGACTTTATAAAGTGCATGGAAATACTGGGAAAGATCAGAACGGCAGGTGCCTCATTCAACTAGAACTTCAGTGAAATTATTCTCTCAACAAATGGTGGGTGGGTCACTGTGAGGAGCACAGAAATTTTGCAGAATCTTAGACCATTTCTACCACAAGTACAGAGAATTTTTTTTTCACTCTGCAGGGAACTGGGGGAGATGCCAGCCAAAGCATCACTTTCTACTTGCTCAAGTTTTGCCTGCTGTTTTCAGTTGGATATAGCACTTTGCATTTCCCATCATACAGTGCTACAGAGCTCTGGGATGGCTGCTCCCTTCTAGTTTAGAGGAGAACTACATATGTCCATTCTACATCTGAGTTTAATGAGTAGCAGTGCAATTAGTAAAAGCTTGTAGTGCACATACCAACTCTTGAGGATGAGAAATTGAAACTAATGCCAATATGGGTAGTGTTATTGTAGCCAGAGTATTGCTTGACCTACATAGTTATATTTGGTCCTAACCTCAATCCTATGAGGTGAGGTAGGTACAGATACTATCTATAGTTTTCCGGGGAGGGATTTTGAAATGACTAAATTATTTGGCCAAGGGCACACAGGATTGTGTAGCTTGAATTTCAATGCAGGGACTCTTTCCCCATAAGTGGTACCTTTAATCACTATGCTATACCCTACTCTGGTTTTTGCATAAAACCTTGGGCAGGTCCTATAGCTTTGCCAGTGGCTCTTATCTAATGTAATTTTTTTTCTTATAGTTCCACATGCAACAACAATCCCATTAAGAATTGAAATTGTCCGTCTGTGGCAATGGTCATGACTCCAAGCTTCATTGGAGACCACACCTCCCCTTTCACTGTACTGCAATGAGGTGACACTGACCTCCAGTTTGAGAAGGGTTTGGGTAAGGACACAAAGAAAGGAGGAAGAAATACCCAGAACAGGAATGATTGAACATGGGTGCTGACATGGTCTCAATTGGTTGATATCTAGGCTGGGCAGATATTCAGAGCTGATTAATTTTCTCTTCAGAAGCTTTTGTGTATTTCCCAAATCTCTCCCCACTGGGAACCCCCAACCACAGTTCCTGAGGCTAAAGCAATCCTTCTTCTAGTGTCAAGTTTAATTCCTCCCTAGACTCTGAGCATTCGGTGGTTATCTACTGTCCTGGAGTCCTGTCTTCTCTCTAGATAGCTATCTTGGGGAGTAGGATCCTTATTAGTTCCCTATGGGAGCTCTACAACTCATTACTTACTGGGAAACGTGGAATGAATGTCCCTGTTTATTAATGTAACAGGCACACTTTCACACATTTGACCTGTTCTTCTATACATGTCAGGAACAAGGTTAAGTTCTCTAAGTGATTTTTATCTCCATGTATTTGTATTGAAGGAGGAAGCAAGTACACCTTGTTTTCCTCACTCATGATGGTTAAGTATGTGTGTTTGAGTTAGAATGGGCAGTGAATTCCATAGCATTCCAATAACTCTTTCCAAAGAAATTATCTCTAAAAATAGTCCTCTTTCTTGGCTTCTCCAGCCTTTTAACTGTCCTTGAGGCAGCTAAGAGCTGCCAAAGCAAGTTTCCAGAGTAATGTGTTTTCAATCCTTGTATCTTCAGGCCTGGCTTCCCATTTGAATTTGTAGAGGTATTTGTTCTTAGTTTCAGGGATCTAAGCTGAGATAAAGACAGATAAATCTCTGTTTTGATATTCTATTATATATGTCTTCTACATTGGCTAGATGGTTCTTATAAGGGATAAAAAAGGTGCTCAAAAAAGTATAGATTTCCTATACTTTCCAAACATTTAGCTTTTCTTTTTATAAATTGTAGATATTTTCTTTAGGCATAAAACTAGAAGTTGAAATAGAACAACTCTCAGATACTAAATCTTTAGCACTCTTCAGTTTTGAACTTGAAATAATCTTTCCATATTTGAAAATATCCAAATCTTGGAGCTTCGGAACCCTCAGTTGAGCCTAGCCAACTTAATTATCTTGCAAAGTGTTTCTTTCTCATTCAGCTTATTGTTCATTTATCCCTGCCTGGGATATGAGTCATTATGATCCAGCTATATAAACAATATACTTTGTCTGGAAGTCATTTTAATGTTTTGGAAAGATTGAATTATCATAGTTTATCAGACTTTCACATAAACAGGAAGAACTGAATTCAAGCCCAATAAAACAGTCTCTTCTTGGTCTTCATCTTTTTTTTTGTCTGCCCTACATTTATTGCTCATTAAAGTTCCTCTCATTCCAATAAGAAGCTTCTGGCTTCTCTGGGAGTAAAGGGATGCTTTAAAATTTTTCTCTTCCTGTGATTTTTGTGGCTACTACTTTTCCTGTTTCTTGAACTTTCTTCCTAGACACTTTTGTGAATCTTCATAATAAAGAAGATAGGACTCCTAATAGTTTCCTCATTTACTTTTTTCTTTTTTTCCCTTCAGAAATTGTAATAAATAGCCCAGTGTAATGGCCTCCCATACATAGTTGAACTTTGTTCCCTAGTTCCTTAGCCCCTTACACTTACTTATATATTTACTTTTATTGTAGCCCTTATGACATTAAAGTGTAAACTTGTGCCTGTAGGAAGGTCTCTGTCATTTGATTCTAGATTATTTAATTCAAGGATATGGTTTCTTACTGACTTGTTTAAGATATGTTTTAAAAAAAAGTTGGTCCATATTTCTTACTCTGCTTCTCTGATAACACTTGTATTTCTGGTTATCCCTTTGTACTTGACATGAACAAAACAACTAAGTTATCATGTACTACTACACCTTTATGTTGATTTCACTGTTTCAGTCTTACAAGTGCTACATGTGATTCTTCTGTAGGCCTTACGTATTACAACAAACAGTAACTAAGTCCTATCTATTCTCCCTCTACATTGATTTTGCCTTTGATCTTTGTTTAATGACCAAATCACCATAACCTTTCCTATGGACACTTATGTTAACTTTCTAAATACTCTATTTTGTTGCAGAAAAGGTATAGATTTTGAAGTCAGGGAGCTAGATCTATGTTCAAATCTTGAATCAACTGACAAAGAACAATTGACTTCAACTGTATTCACTTTAATTTCGCCATGTATGGTTTGTTGAATGACCATGATTAGTCAACTATATGCAATGTTAAGGCAAGAATGGGAGAAGAATAGAGGTAGAATACAGCCATAAGTTACTAAGGAAATACATGGTATAGATTAAGACAAACCAAAAATACATGGCATAAGTACATAAGCAATAACTGGAGAACAGTCTCCAGTTAGAGGCATTAAAGGAGTAGAAACTTTCTTGATAAAGGCTGAAACAGTAGAAAGGAAATTGACTTTAAAGACTGGAGGAAGGTTACTTAGTTACATATAGTGATGGAAGATTTGGCAATGCTGTCACCTGAAGTGACATGGAAGATAGAAAATATACTTAAATGAATTGTGGATTTGGCAAAAGAAAGTTCTAGACAGAATGATGGACGTATGAATTAGCTTCTTGTAGCTGCTGATACTAAAGTGTTGAAACACAGAAAACTAAAGAAACAATTTGGATTTCAAGCAGAATATGGGAGGAAGAATTTTCCAGCCTAAAACTTTCAAAATTGGAAAACAAAACTGTTTCTCAGTCCAAGTATCTCCAGATGGCAGACATTGGCAAAGTCAGAAATGGTCCTGAGGAAAAGATCAAACCCAGGGTGATGCCACTATAATGTGGCTTTCCATCAAGGTCAAGTCAAGGATGTGTCTGTGAGAGTCTTTGTCAAGATCTCATAAAGATAAAACCCTGGGACTCCTAGATGTTCTCATCCTAGATTTTTTAAATGGCATCTAAAAACCTTGTGGTTGTGCTATATAGACCTTTTCACATAGAAAAAAGAAAGAACCTACAAAAATTTTAAAGAACTGTTCCATATCACTGTAATTTTTCCTTCAAGGTCAAAGGTAACTTTAAAAAGAAACTAATAAGTGAATGTGGTTTCTCCCTAGGGATATTACCACTAGTACTTCTGCAAGCCTTATGTTTAATGATGCTAACCCAAATGAAAGCTGTAGAAAATCTATATGCTTCTAGGAGAATTTTTAGAAGACCTAGTTCAAAATGAACTAAAGCTCCTGGACTCTGACATCAATGATCAGGAAGCAAGATGAGAAAAACTAACCGAAAACAGGTATTTCTGATAGAAAAGGAACAATGACACATTTGACCTACACTCTAGAAAGTGGAGTCAAAGCCCAAGGAGAACCATTTTGAGGATATGAATTTGAAGAGAATTTGAAGAGACAAGCCATAGAAATCACCGCATGATTTCCTCTTTCTAGATGAGAAGATTTACTATGGTTAGTTTAGTTTAATTCCCTTACTGTTTGTTTGGTATAGGTATGCAATAGTTCATAGATCTGTGAACTGAAGAGAACTCATTTTCAACCAGATCTTACTGATGGAAAAAAATATTGAGCTGTGAGTCTGAGCCTGATATAAAATGGGTTGAGATGTGCAATAGGGTAAGAATATATTTAATGTTCCTAATAGGAACATGGTATTTTCACATCGAAAGGGTAGATAGTAATCACTGTTTTGCTAATACGATTGCAATAATTCTTGCTATCCCATATACTTATTTGCTATGTAAACTTGCCACCCCCCCCATCAAGAAACTGAGTATATTTCATTCTCCTTAAAACTAGGAGGGATAGGACAAATGTTAAGTATTGTATCTTCTGAGACTTATCCTTAAAAGATCCAGAACTTGGCTGGGCATTGCTACTGGCGTATACCTCTAATGTTAACTAAGCTACTCAGAGGCTGAGATCTGGGAATTTTGATTTGGAGCCAGCTGGGCAGACAAATTTGTGAGTCTTACCCTCAATTAACTAGCAAAAAGCCAAAAGTGGCGATGCAGCTTAAATGGAGTATTTTGATCTTGAGTGAAAAAGCCAAGTGAGGTCCCTGAGTTCAACCTTGTACCACACACACACACACACACACACACACACACCCTACCTTCCACCTTTTCCCCTTTGAGTAGTTCTTAGATGATGACTAATTATGGTAGCTGAAGCGGCCTCTAGGTAGAACACTAAGTAGATAGGAATGGAAGCTCCTGGGCTGACAGTCCCAGCTGAGCTTCCAGTCGGAATCCGGATTCTTGTCAAAAATATGTGAGATCATTCTGGAAATCCTATTCTTCCAGGGACCCCAGATGACATCATATGAATCAGATATACCCACAGAATTATGAGAAATTTTAAATGGTTAGCAATGTGCAAGATAAGTTTGTTATATTGTAATAGTTACCAGAAAACATAGGTGTATTTGAAGACAAGCTATAAATACCTTAGATCTCTATTCAAGAACCACTTGGACAGTCAATGCAGTGACATCAACTCTTTGATGTTTTGAGATTATGGATCATGGATTATAAGTAATCTATGAATCTGAGCGTGTGTAGAGCTTTGGAGGTTTGGAATTCCAAATGTCTAAAATAGTATTTACTCCAATAAACATCTGCTATGTGGAAACAAACTTCAGTGCACATACTCAAGAACCTTCAGGTCTTATGTTCTTATCTTTTACTCAGTTTTTATTTTGTTTTATTTTTGAGAAAAAAAATCTCACTGTGTTGCCCAGGTTTGTCTGGAACTCGTGGATTTGAGATTTTTCCCACCTCAAGCTTCCAAGTATTTGGGAATATTAAGAATATCAATCACACTGGCCTGTGTTCTTTTATTTTTGTTTAGATTTAATACTTAGTATATTCCTTGGTTGATTTCTGATTTATTTTGTGATTTATTTCCTTCTCTGTTCTATACATATTCTCATTTGTTCAAAACAATATACTCACTTTATGGATAAATTCTTTCCTAGTTAGACTCTATTCCTTTGCTTTAATCATTCATCAACCATTCAGTCATTCCTTTGCTTCATCATGTAAATGACTGAGTAATCAGTTACATAAAATATTTTGTAGTTAAAGGGGGATATAAGCTTTAAATAGGATCAGAGTTTTAGTTATGGAGATGTGTTCTTTACTAAGAACAATAATTAAAATGATTTTTATCCTCCATGATAAAAGAGCTTTGGACATAGTAACCAAATGCGTTCTCCCTCACTACCCTTGACTATGACATGTAAGGTCAAGAAAACGCAAAACTAATTCTTTTCAAGTCTGAATTCACTGATAAAATGAAGGAGACTCACCACATATGGGCCCAGTCTTCTCTCCAGCCTCATTTCAGGCCCCTCATCTTAAGTCACTAAATATGCCATGATAGTAACTACATAAACATAGAGAATGTGTCCATTTGAGCAGCCATAAATGATAGGTCACTATTCTAGAGAGCCTATGACAGAGATAGCTATGGATGTCTTAAATTCATTCTCCACTCTTTCTTTTGGAGTAAAGTCCCTGATAATTAGCTGCACATATGACAATCCAAATTATGGACCGTATTTTCTGGCCTTCTCTGAGATTAGATGTGACAATATAATTTCTGACCAGTGATATACAAGTAAAAGTGTCATTAGTAGCTTCTAAAATTGTTAAAATGTGGGCCTGATTATTTCTACAGATTTTCTTTTCTCCATTTTGCTGCTGAATAGTGAGTATCATAAAGACCCAAAAGCCATATTAGACCATAATGTGGAAGCTAAATATTGAAGGTGGTAGTACAATAAACCTTAGAACCTGTGTTTATAATGATCATAAAGATGTTTTATCTACAGAATTAATTTCAATCTGAGAACAATAAACTTGGAAGTTTGAAGGCACTATTATTTGTGAATCTTTATTACTCAAATATAAAACATTACTTCCTAATACTCTGCCTAAAATTGTGGAAGAATTGTTGAATAATCAATTCTCCATGTATTGGTGCACTCATATGAGAATCAGGTTTCTGGATTGACTCAAAGAATATTTAAAGGGAAAAATGATCACTTTCCTAGGTAACAAGATTGTATTCCCATTTTTTAAAAATGTTGCTTTCTATTTTGGTCTAGTTGAACCACCTTTGTGTGAGTTTCTGAAAAAAGCTCTACCTCTCTAATACCCATTCTGAGGGAAGAATCACTGAAATGTAACATGATCTTTCAGAGGAATTGAGAGAAAGAAAGAGACTCATTTACTTTCATGAAAGGATGATGCGGTGTGGGCACTAGCACTATTGCTATCCTGCCTTCCTTCTCCAGATTCCTTCATCCATTTTATTCCCAAGACCCTATACAATATAGTAAACCAAAATGGTGAGGCAAATTGAAGTACTATCATGGTGACAATATTTCCCAGATGGTTTTATATGACACTTAGTATCTTTTTGGCTCTAAGGCAGCCATGGGTGGTTTTCTTGATGTTGATGATAAATAACAATGGTTCTAAAGTAAATTACATAGAATACCAGGTATAAGGAAATCTTATCATGCAATTCAATAACTCATAACCATATTATTGAGTGTAGATAGGACAACTCTGGATATAATTACTAATGTGATAGAGGAGACTCTCTATATAATTTCTCATCTAGTATTAAAGAAGGTTGTAAGTAGCAAAAGCGATACATGTACTTTGCTATGTCAAGAAAAATAATATTGATTTAGCTAATTGAATGGATTATGGACTAAAACATTAGTTATCTTTATTAATTAAAATACGGTGTAACTTATTACACTGTCACAGTTGTTTTTTTAATGAGACAATTCTCCATAAACCTTTTTTTTTTTTGCTGGTACTGTTGCTTGAACTCAGGGCCTGGGTATTGTCCCTTAGTTATTTTTTTCTCAAGGCTTGTGCTTTATCATTTGAGTCATAACACCACTTCCTGCTTTTTGGTGGTTAATTGGAGATAAGAGTTTTATAGACTTTCCAGGTGGTTTCAATTTTTGATTCTCAGATCCCAGCCTGAATAGCTGGGATTACAGGCATGAGACACTGGCATCTAGTTTCCATCAACATTTTTCTATCACCTAGATTGTTCATATTTATGCTCATTTACTCTTCATGACCTAAATATCGTCCCTATTGTATGTCCTTTATTTTCTTTGAGATTTTATTAAAGACTTGCCTTTACAACAAAAAAAAGTTCAAAAGCACAAGTCACCCAAACAACTGAGTACTGGTAGCCACACTTGATACACATACACACACACACACACACACACACACACACACACACACACACACACTTCCAAAGAGAAGGTCAGCATGCTGGCTATATTGACCAGAGGGCCTGCCTTAGAAGTCTGGAGTTCCAGTCTCAGATCATTGCTGCTCAGAATCTCACCGTACATCTGGTTGGTCTTTGAAAATTCGTGCAAAGATATGCAATTGGCTTCCTTGAAATGATTAGTGATTGAGACATCAAAATTAACCCAGAGTTAGTTGAAATTTTTGAGAGTTGGAAATTTTGAGAGTCCCCCAACCCCAAAGACACAACAGTATTTAACATCTATCTGTAGTGGGCAGGTCAGGAGTACATAATCCTCATTAAAATATGGCCCGGGTCTTGGAAGTCTCATTTTCAGGTGGGAAATGCAGACATTGTCTTATGCTGAGAGACTGGTTGGTTGGCAATAGAATATTAGGGTGGGAAAAATCAAAGGAGAGTTTTATTTAAATATTTCACATATGCCCAAAAAACATCAACATACTCAGCATTAGCAGTTGTGGGTTGGTTTTGTTTTCCTAGAGAAATGAAAATGCCTGTTTCACATTAAAACATGAATTACAACATGAATGTTGTAAGCAATCTTACTAAAACCCAACAAAAGCTGGAAACAGTCCAAATTCCTTGAACAAGAGAAGCAAATGATGCTTTATACAATGGAATACAATACAGCCATAGAAAAGAGCAGGCTCTTGATGCTCATAGCAACTGGGATAGATCTCAGGGGTATGAAATTGGTCAAAGAAATTGATCTCAAAGGACTGCTTTATGATTTAATTTATTGAACAGTGTCAAATCACAGGACCACAAAAATGGGGAGTAATCAGCGATGGCCAGTAGTAGGCTTGAGATGAGGGTCTGACTGCCAAAGGCAATTATGGGGTGAGCCTCTGTGTGGTGATATTACAGTGTAGTAATGTACAGTGGTATGGAAGTGGTATGAGGTAAAACCTGATAGCACTATAACAAAAGGGAATATGTAAAAAAACAAAACAAGGGATATGATTCATAGCATCAAACTAATGTTGATTTACTGATTCTAATAATATAGTTAGATGGAAAGTCACTTTTAGGGGGCAGAGAAGATAACTTAACAAGAGTGTCAGCAATCTCTAGTTTTGCAATGGTAGGGAGTCTTAATTCACTGTGATTTTTGAGGCAAGAATGTAAGAAGTCCAGGCAATACTGGAAGTCTTACAACCAGGGAATGCAAAGCTCCATACAGCCCCATTCCCCCAGTCATTACTGAGGCTCTTGTTCATTCCTCCTTCTTTTACCTCTTCAAAATGACTTTTGTCCTTTACTTCTATCTTACATCACACACACACACACACACACACACACACACACACAGAGTGAGATGGGGGAGGTTGTGAATTCTCTAAATCCTTGAGAACAAGCCAAGATAAAGCTGAAATTTTCTGGTCCACTCTTCAAATCTTACGTGTAAGGATTGCTAGAAACTAACCTGGGCTGGCTTGCTTACCCATTCTCGTTACAAGCAGTTATTGCCAAAAAAGTGAAACACCCAGCACAGAAAAAAGAGAAACTTTCCAGGAAGGAGAGAATGTGTAGGGCCACAGCAACTTGGATGATCTCAGAAACAGGAAGTGGAGTGCAAAAACGAATCTCAGACAGAAAGTGATACTGACACTCTGGGCTTGCTAGGATTGCATTACAACCTGACAATTAGCATATCATGGTTATGAACAATAGGCTGTAGATTGTGAGAGTTGATCACGTGTTTGGCTAACCTGTTTGATCTAGTCCTACATTTTTTTTGAGTATTCTGTAGTATAAGTATCCTTGTGTGTCATGTTTGGCGGTTAATTTACAATTACAGGGTGGCCATACTTTTAACTTTCTGGTTCTCATTGCTTGTTTGATCATGAGTTTGTTCTTCGTAGCAGATGCTCTCAGCATGTTTATGAAGACTTCCTATGGGTATAATTCAGATAGAGTAGGTTATGGTGTAATTGAAAGGCATATTTTGTTACTGAGGTAGGTTTTTATTTATTTGTTATTTCGTTTGAATTTTTTGTGGTATTAGGATTTGAGCTCAGGGCTTTGAACTTTCTAGGAAAGTACATAACTACTTCAGCCAGACTTCCTAGCTTCTTTTGCTTTAGGTTTGTTTTTGTTGTTGTTGTTATTGTTTTGTTTTTGCCAGTTTTGGGGCTTGAATTCAGGGCCTGGGCACTGTCCCTGAGCTTCTTCTCAAGGCTAGCACTCTACCACTTGAGCCACAGTGCCACTTCTGAATTTTTCTGTGTATGTGGTGCTGAGGAATCAAACCCAGGGCTTCATGCATCCTAGGCCACACTCTACCATTAAGCCACATTCCCAGGCCCTAGTGTTTTGTTTTTTGTTGTTGTTGTTTTAATAGAGTCTTATGTTTATGTCCAAGGCAGATGCTCTGATCCTAACTACTCAGGAGACTGAGATCCCAGATGATCTTAGTTTGAAGCCAGCCTGAGATGAGCTGACCTTTCTAGGTCCATAAGACTTTGTCTCAAAAATAACCAGCAGGGGCTGGTAGTATGGCATAGTGCTAAAGTGTTTGCCTTGTATATATGAAGCCCTGGGTTCGGTCTCTCAGCCCCACATATATTGAAAAGGCCAAAAGTGGCACTGTGGCTCAAGTGGTAGAATGCTAGCCTTGAGCAAAAGGAAGCCAGGGACAGTGCTCAGGCCCTGAGTTCAAGCCTCAGAACTGGCAGAAAAAATAATAATAATCAGCAAAAATAGAAAGCTGAAGAGATGGTTCAAGTTGTAGCATGTCAATTCTGAGCAAGCAAGCCAACTGAGCAAAAGTTCAAACCTGAGTACTAGCGAAATAAACAAACAAATAATTAAAGTAGGCTTCAGGATTTAATGAAATTCACATATATAGAGAAAGCAATGGCCTTCAGTAATAAATCTGAATAGTAAATAGGGAAGGTTAAGGAAATAATATTGAGCAAATAAATATCTGCTACATCAAATGCATTATCAGTCCCTTAGTTTCTGGAAAAAGAAGCTGAAAGGCCTTAAGAAGAAATAGATGAGTTGGGAGTGCAAAGAAGTTAATTCATTAAATTTAGTAGCAGTTTCTCTATATTAGGATTAACCTAGACCACTTTTCTTACTTCATAATCTTATCTGTGGCTGATCATAATAGAAATTTCTACTTCTAAATCCTTTAGTGTCTAAAGCATCATGCATTTTAGAAAAATCACAACCAGTCTCCCTTCTTATCATGGTGGGCCTTAAGCCACTGATGATTTTACATTGCTCCAGCAAATAAGAGGAGAGACTCCAATAAGCCGAGACATTGACTACCACAGAGAGAATGACTGCAGAATTGTGAGTTCATTAGACTCAAGACTTTAGTGTTTTTATTTATGTACTTATGTATTTGGTGTTTGCGATATTCATTGTTTATCATCAGCTACTTTTCAATAATATCAAACCACTTTCCATATAATCTAAGAATCTTTCAAGAAAGCACTTCTAGTTCCTTCTTTCCATCCTTTGTTCCACTGTGGGAAAACATACGTCTGCATGTGAGGAACACTACCTTTCATGATTATTTTGCTTTAAAAATTAGTTAACTATCAAAGAGAATTGAAAGTCAGCTTTTAAAAACCCTTGATATTTGCCACCCATTTGACATTTCCAGAAACTTTAATTTTTCTTTTTTAGATCCAAGTTCCCATTGGGCATCATCTTCCTTCAGTGTGAAAACTTTTCTTTGTCCTTTCTTAGCAATGAGACAGATGACAGCAAAACCATCCTGGCTTTATAAAAATAAAAATTCCTGGAAATGAGAAATGGATGGCATAAATAAAAAAGTCTCTTAAGCATATTAATAATATATATAATATTCAATGATATATAATATTATATTATATATTATACATAACATTATGTGATATATTACATATTATATTATGTTGCATATTGTTATATAATATATATTATATTACATATAATATTATATAATATCCAATTATATATAATTATGTATAATAATATAGCAACATATTAATAGCATATCTATATTATTATTACACATTATAACGGATTACTTCATATATTATTAACATATATTATTAATGTATTATATATCTTATATATATCATATATTTACTTTGTTCAATCTGAAATGCTAATTTAATAGTTCATTGTTTACTTTTACTACTTTTTTCCCCCAGTCATGGGGCTTGAACTCAGCCTGGGCACTGACTCTGAAGTCTTTTCAATGAAGGCTAATGCTGTATCACTTTGTGCCATATCACAACTTCCAGGTATCTGGTGGTTAATTGGATATAAGAGTCTCACGGACCTTCCTGCCTGGGCTGGCTTTGATCCATGATCCTCAGATCTCACCCTCCTGAGTAGCCAGAATTACAGGTGTGAGCTACCGGTGCCCAGCTTCTTTTTATCACTTTTAAAGTAATCCTTTTTATTTGTTTTCTTTTTTTGGCCATACTGTAATTTGAACTCAAGGCCCATATTTACTATGCAGGCAACCTACCACTTGAACCATACTTCCAGCTCCACTTTCTTGAATTTGAATCCTCCAAATCTCAGCTTCTTGTATAGTTATAGTAGTTAGTGTGAGCCATTAGCACCTAGCTAATCTCCTTTTTGTAGTATGTCTTTTCTTTCTTTTTGTATTCATAACATGTCTGCCTCCACCCCACTATAAAGTTTCATTTATTATTTGAATAGTTCTTTCTATTCATTTTCAGGAATTTATATCCAGTGGTTACTGTTGTTTTTTGTCTTGCTTTTCTGTTCCTAGATCTTGACATCTGGAGCTGGTCACTGTCCTGGAGGTTTTATGCTAAAGGCTAGAGCTCTACCCTGGAGACAAAGTTCCATTTCCAGCTGTGTGTGGTTAACTAGAGATAAGAGTCTTACAGAATTTCCTGCTTGGGCTGGCTGTAAACTGCAAATGTCAGATCTCAGTCTCCTGAGTAGCTAAGATTACAGGTACGAGCCACTTGCACCTGGCTACAATGTCTTGGCTTAGTATGTGTGGTGTGTAAGTGTGTATTTTATGCTTGTGTGTAGTATATATTTCTTATTTGGGATTGAACAAACCTAGTGTTTGCATTTTCATGAAATGTAGAAAACTCCGGGAGGGGGGTGTATTTTGTATTCATGTGAAGCATATGTTTTTTTTTCTGTACTTCTAGGACTTGATGTTCACATGTAATGGGTTACTTGGTATTGATCTCAAGGTCCAGAAAACTTAGGTGCATTCTTAATCCTTTTTCCCTGTTGTTTAGCTTGCATGGTTCATATTGTAAATGCCTTCAAATTTCCTTATCTTTACTCATGCAATGTTTAAGATGCCATTAATCCCATCAGCTACATTTTTTATTCCTTCCTTCCTTCCTTCCTTCCTTCCTTCCTTCCTTCCTTCCTTCCTTCCTTCCTTCCTTCCTCCCCCTCTCCCTTCCTTGCTTCCTTCCTTTGTTCTGTGTGTGGGGACCCAGGACTCACTAAAATCTGTATGTCTCCCAGAAATGTGTGAGTTCTGGGTGTGGTTCAACACATGGATCTGAAAGTTCTTCATCTGGTGTTAATGTTTAGTTATGTATTCAGAGGTACCCAATGCAGAAGTTCTTTATGTTCCACTCTTCCTTCTGGTAGTGTGTCCACAAATTATAGTTGTTTCAGCTAATCTTTGATTTCTATCTCTAGATTGTTATAAACCTATCGAACTTCAACTATTAGTGTTTCTTGTCTCTCTGTCAAAATTTGGAAAGTTATTGCCTGGGCAATTGAAATTTGTTTCCTTTCTCTTAGGACTTAGAATGCCACACTGCTTTTTGTCCAATATCTAAAATTCTTTCATAGTTTTAGTTTTCTACTGCTTACATCAGAGAGTGAATTTTGTAGCAATCACTTCAGATACTAAGTAATGGCTCAGTGTCCAGTATATATAGAAGCCAACAACCTGGAACTGGGATTTGCAAAAAGATAAAATTTGTGTTGTGAACTGACAAGAAGGTAAAGATCTATGTGCTCAGATATTCTTTTTTTTTTTTTTTTTTTTTTTGGCCAGTCCTGGGCCTTGGTCTCAGGGCCTGAGCACTGTCCCTGGCTTCTTTTTGCTCAAGGATAGCACTCTGCCACTTGAGCCACAGCGCCACTTCTGGCCATTTTCTGTATATGTGGTGCTGGGGTATTGAACCCAGGGCTTTATGTATACGAGGCAAGCACTCTTGCCACTAGGCCATATCCCCAGCCCTGTGCTCAGATATTCTGTGCCAGTTGTTGAATATGGGTGATATTTTAGGAAGGGTGATATTTCAGTAGCTTTTTGTTGTTTTGATGACACAAAGGGGCAAAGTTTCAGAATTCTTTTGCACGTGTGTAATTGTCTATGTTAAAAATTCATCACTGTGCCAAATACCTGAGAGAAATAGCCTAAGATTAGGAAAGGTCTGCTTGGGCTCATGGTTTCAGAGGCTAACTAGTTGTTTCTGGGCCATGGTCAGGGAGAACCTCATTATGGAAAACTGTTTGTGTGCAGTTATTCATCTTATGATGGCCAGGAAGCAGAAGGAGAGAGTAGAGGGAGAGAGAGAGGGAGAGAGGGGAGTAGGAAGGAGGGATAGCTAAATGGATAAACAAATAGATGAGAGGGGAAGAGGAAATGAAGGAGGAAGAGAAGGAAGGAGAGAGAGACAGAGAAAGATATTGGGGCCAAAATTTGCCCTTCGAGATGTTCCCAGTAGCCCACACCCTCCCCTGAAGCTCCACCACCTAAACCTCCATTTCTTCCCAGTAATGTCATTGAATTATGACTCCACCAATTGATTAGTGCACAGATGAAATCTGTTCCTTTATGATTAACCTATTTGGAGAGGCACCCATCAGATCCTATCTAAACTTTTACGACATGAGCCACTAGGGACTATTTTCAGATTCAAGCCATAATGTGGGCATCATGTCTCTTTACAGGTTGTGTGCTTATTAGGGAGTTATACTTTGTCAAGGGCATTTTGAGTTTCTGATATCAGCTTACTATCTTTTTAGAAATTATATTTTTATTACCTTTAGTTGTTCGAAGAGGTTGGTTGATTGATTATCACCCCTTAAGTCATTCTTCCTTAACTTATCAGGTCATTATCTGACAATCTGGGTTCTGCATATGTCTATTACTGGAAGGCCCTTTCTAACTATCTTTGACAGATTCTTGAAAATACTTCTTAAGTACTTTCATGTGGAAATAATTTCAATTCCACTGAAAATGTCCATATATTTTTGTCTAAAAAGTTTTTTCCTCTCCTGTAATGAGCTAAGTAAATATGGTTCCTTTCTCCTGTATAGTGAAAGCTCTATAGATCTCACTGTGAGTGTTAAGATACTAAGGTTCTGAAAGGAGCATCAATATTTATCTGAAATTATTTTCCTGAGATACTATATATCTTAGTATATAAGTATTAGTATTTTCCTAAGATGTTCTATGTCTTAAGTATATAGATACTTATAAGAAGTACTAGCACTTGTTATGAAACAAAACAAAAATAACCCCACAGTCTGAGTTGATACTCGGCTTTACAAAGCAGATTTACTAGGTGTTATTTCTGACCAGTTGGTATTTATTCCCATTTCCAGTAATTTTCCATGTCAATCTTTGCCCAGTGATAGCTAAAGCAGTTTGGATAATGTTACACAGTGTATGTAACTTATGCGTAATTTTAAAATTCAATAAATACCTGCCCAATGAGGCACTCTCTAAATCACCAAAATAACTAATGAATATCTCTTCCAAGGAAAGCTCTGGGATTAGAGAGTTTTAATCCAAACTGTAGAAAGAAAGAGAAAATATAAAGAAAAAGAGAAGCACCTCAGCAAAATATGTATATTTTTGAGCCTTGTTTACAAAACAGTGCACGATAGGATTCACAAATCTATACAAATTTTTATGTTCATAGGCACCAACAAGAGATAATCTTCCATTCCTTTTCTCTTCTGTTTTTTGTTTTTTGTTTTTTTTGGCAAGTCATGGGGCTTGAACTCAGGGCCTAGGCAGTGTCCCTGCACTTCTCTGCTCAAAGGTAGTGGGTGCTCCGCCACTTTGATCCTGAGCTCTACTTTCCATTCTTCATTCTCTTAACCCAACTGCAAGAGAGGTTTCTCCTATTTCTCCTCTTCTCTTCATTCTACCAGTGTAATTACAAAATAGTCACCCATGAGAATATGGATCAGACAGGATAGTCAGATGTCTACATAATCATCAGCAATAAATTGGGTCCTGTGGTGGAAAGTAAGATGGGAAATGGATGGGGTGGGGACAGGAAAAAGCTTAAAGAAGAAAAGATTGCTGTTCAGTGAGGGCCATTAACATGGATCCAATTAGATACTAAATTGGTTAGTATTTTTATTCTCAATTTAAAAGAGGAGTTACAGGTGTTGATATCAATTTTTTTGGTAGTACTAGGGATTGTACTCAGAATCTCATCCTTGTTCTAAAGCCATACCTCCAGCCCTCTTTTGCATTCTTTAGTTTTGAGGTAAGGTCATGTTTTAAGTCTGGGATGTGGTCTTTCCATTTGTGTTTCTCTAAGTCACTGGGGGAAAAAGGTATGTGCCACTTTCCCCAGGTACTGGCTAATATGGAATTTCTAGAGCCTCTTTTGTCCTGAGGCTGGCCTTGATCCATAATCATTTGATCTCTACCTCCAAAGTAGCTGCTGCTGCTGCTGCTTGTTGTTGTTGTTGTTGTTCTTGTTGTTGTTGTTGTTGTTGTTCTTCTTCTTCTTCTTCTTCTTCTTGTCCTCCTCCTCTTCCTCCTCCTCCCCCTCCCCCTCCCCTCCCCCTCCCCCTCCTCCTCCCCCTCTTTTTCCTCCTCCTCCTCCTCCTCCTCCTCCTCCTCCTCCTCCTCCTCCTCCTCCTCCTCTTTCTCCTTCTTCTTCACCATTTCTTGTTCTTCCCTACTCAAATGTGAGGCAACAATTAGGTGACTGAGCTTTGACCTAGCGTGACTTCACTTTAGTTGCTCAAATTATGTAGAAAAATGTAACGTGATACTGGGGCCCTTTGAATGAATGATTAGATTTGTGCTAGTGAGAATACTGAGGTCTTTGCCATCATCTACAAATAAACTTCAGTACTACTTACAGTCCCAATCCCACATGTCTCAAGGCAAGCTTAATTAATATGTTTCAATCACCATAAACACCTTCAATGAAAGTCAGTGTACTGTAGTAATTCTGAAAATGTTTCCCATCTCTACAGATTTCCCTGGGGATGCTCTGTTGACCAGATACACAGAAATATTTCTTCCTTTTGCTTCTTTATCCACACTGTGGTGCAGCTGATTACAGACTTACAGCTAGCTGGTTATGCCTGCTGAGCCAATGGAAGAAGGGGAAGAAAGAGAAAAAAAATTATTTCTAGTAATTTCCTGGCATTCAATGCTAAATCATATGGGTTATGAGCTTTCGCTGAAAGGAGTGTTACTGCTAGCAAGGGTCCACATAACGGTAGTGTGGAGCTGGCAACAATTGAGTAGGAAATAGTTTTTATAGATGAAGGGCTTTGTCATTTTTCTCAACGAAACATGCTCTGGTGTTGCGAGGGCTCTGTTGGTAATCAAGATTGGCTGCATTATATGGTACCTTGGCTGGTGATCTTCCTGAATAGTTTTCCAAGTGCTTATGTATCCTAAGGATGCACAGGCACGAGGATAAAGGGGCCCATCTCTAGGTGGTACAATGCAGACACTCTGATGTTGAGGTGTTTTGATGAAATGGAAGAGTTTGCCAGAATTGTCAAAGCATCTGGCCTGGGTATTCCTAAACTACATGGTCCCTGAAATGACTTCTCTATTCTAATAGGAAGAGGGCCAGGAGTGAAGAGGAAGCCAAGCCAATTGGAAATGAACACACCTGTTTGGTGGGAAAAGAGATTTTTTCCATCATTATCTCTCAGATTCTCAGGCATGCTCCCCCTTACCCCCCATTTTCTCTCTTGTCCCATGTCCAAGTAAGTTGTCCCTTTCCTTGGGAACCTGCCAATTGCCTGGCTATGGAAATCTGTCTTCCATTCTCAGAACTGAGAAAGCTCAAGATTGTTTTCCTGATTCTTAGCTGAATATTAGAACTCTTATCAGTAATTAAATTTTTTGATGGCAAAATTTTTCTATAGAAACTAAGCTCTAAAGCCTGGCTATTTGGAGTGTTCCTTAGCCTGTGGCAAGATTTTGTTGTTAGTTTCCTAAACTCTCCTTATCCCAGCTCCTGCCTTCTTTTGGAACACCAGTTATCACCTATGTTTGATTCATTGTGTAGTTTTTGAATCAATCCACAATGCCTGTGCCATCTTCCTAGACAAGGTGTAGGCATTATCAATCGTAATGATTCATAGTCATATGATTATGATGATTCATATTGACTGCGATATCTACTGGGCACTGGAAGTGTACTGTGCATTATCTCATTGTTTGTTTGTTTTTTTTAACAAAGAACTTGTATAAAAAAGAAGACAGATATGAACAAATTGTGGCTATAAGGAAACACATTAGAGTTGGAGATCAACCTACGTAAAGTTTCAAAGATAACCCATCATCCACAGTCAAGTACTGAAGTAATTACACAGCATGTATCAGTCTAAGTTCTGTGGCTTTCTGGAAGCATTTATTGCAGCAGGTCACTAGGTACCTCTCAAGGCTTAATGTAGCATGCCTTGGTGCCAGGCATTGTGCTGAAAGATCCCGCTGCTCTCAAGGCGGCACCCCCTCCCACCCCCTTCACCGCCTTTAGGACAGACACAGCCTAGTACCTAGAGAGCAAGGGGATGAAACCTGGCATTTACGTGTGAGCATTCCTAAGAATCATGAGCCTCTAGGAGCCTCCAAATTTCCAAAAGAAGGCTTTTCTCCAGATAGATGGGGTTTTATCTACATGGAGAAAGAAAGTCACATACAAAAAGGAAAGCGCACATGCAAAGAGTCAACAACACAAGCCCCCAAGACCCTTTTTACCTAGCAATACACATAAACCAATCATATTCCTCAGTGGGCTTTTGGAACCAGTTGTGCACTTTCAGAGCATCTTGTCACGCATTATGAAATTTAATCTGCATTTGGATTGGATAAATGAATGGTAAATAATTGTGTCACCTGTCATGAGGAAGCAAGAGAAACTGCTGCCATTGTGAGCTGTCATCATCTACCCTGGGGCTCGGCTGTCATAACCCACTGAATGTTGCTCGTGGGGGGCTAGTGTCTCTCCTCCAAGATGAAAGCTTCTCTGTGTATTTTTTTTTGTTTTTGGTTTTGGTTTTTTTTGGCCAGTCCTGGGCCTTGGACTCAGGGCCTGAGCACTGTCCCTGGCTTCTTCCCGCTCAAGGCTAGCACTCTGCCACTTGAGCCACAGCGCCGCTTCTGGCCGTTTTCTGTATATGTGGTGCTGGGGAATCGAACCTAGGGCCTCGTGTATCCGAGGCAGGCACTCTTGCCACTAGGCTATATCCCCAGCCCCTTCTCTGTGTATTTTGATAGGACTCAGCTTGGCCCGTGAGATATGGTAGAACTTCCCATTGGGGCCTCATAAATGAAAATTTAGTTGTCATCTAGAGTTTTCCCACTCAAGAATATTTTTTGTTAAAACCATTTTCAGCAACTATTAACTCAATGGAATCTCATCTAGAAGCTAAAAATGTATGCATTATGGCCTGAGGATAGTTACTCAAGAGATTTCTTTGGACTCAGCCTTGGTGAGCCTACAAAACATAGAGTGCCTCTCAAGAGAGGGATTTAAAAATGAAATTGATTCCATCAAAGCGGTCTCAGCTATACTGAAAAAATATCTCCCCGTGCAGAAAAGTAGGAATCTCTGAGCATGAAGACAGATGTGAAAATATTCTTGACATCAAGGAAGACCCTAGGAGTATAAACTTAATGTAGAACATAACTAGCAATTTACATTGTCAGTCCTCCCGGCCCTTTCTCTGCTCTACTGTATGAATACTGTCAGTAGAACATGTAAGTATTCAATAAACATGGCCCTGTGATTAACTTAAAATTTTTTTGTTTATTTTTTACAACAGGGAACACTAAAGTACAGGTAGGCAAATAGAATTATGTTTTGCTGCTTGGTTTTCAAGGTTTCACATTGGAAGGGCATTTTCAGCATCTTCTCTCTATTTCTTACTCTAGCTACCAGGATATATTCCCTCCTGTACTTGGATTAATTCAGTCACTACTGGAAATTGTTTTTGACTTTCCTTTGCTAATTGGAAACGAGTTCCAATTTCAGAAATTTTTCTGCAAACTACATGCAGATCTTACTTTGAATGCCAAGGTGGAAAAGAGAAAATTGCTTTCATTTCATGTTTTAATTTTAATCCCCAGTAAAATAATGAAAGATTGGGTCTATCAATGCCCAAGGAGAATTTTAGGATTTAGTTATTCCATCAATTCATATGATTTATTATTTGTTCATATATTATTGTAACATCATTTTAATGTTGATGCAAAGAAATCCTAAAAAAGTATGCTGTTTCTTCTCCCAAATGGAACTACAGTTGCAGTGTATGTTACCAGTCTGTCAACAATATTATATTCAGAGTCAAACATTCAGTCATATTTATTTATTTGTAAGGTTCCTACATTTATAATGTATAATTTATTGTGCTAGATAATGTATACCAGCATTTTTGAGGTTTTGCTCTGCTAGGAAATATTTCTGTTGTCTTTTACATACTTCTAAATATAATGATTGTTAGTACTAATATCCTTTCTCATACAGATAATTACATGTTTTATAATGATTAATAAATTGACAGTGTTTCTTGATAAAACAAGATAAACATCTGTATATACTCAAACTTTATTTATTGACATTTAAATCTTCAGAGATCTCCCTCAGAGATTTCCAATTCATAACAAAACTCAGAATCAACTTACTATTTGCACATTTTTTTCTTTGTTTGTGCCCATACTGGTGCTTGAACTCAGGGCTTAGATGCTGTCTCTTAGATATTTTGCTTAAGGTTAGTGTTTTACTACCACATGAGCCATAGCTCTACTTCCTGCTTTTGGGTGGTTGGTTGTAAAAAGAATTTCATGGACTTTCCTGCCCGAGTTGGCTTCAAATTGTGTGATCTCCAGGTCTCAGCTTCCTGAATATAGTCACAGATGCCCAGCTAATTAGCACATATTTTAAAACTCCAACAGTTAAGAATTGAAACCATCTTTTAAAGAGTATTTTATCTCATGCTGATTAGCTCAAATTATTTGAGGATTGGCTTATGAATACTTGGACAAGTTACCTACAACACTAACTGAATAGGGCGTTTCTGAGACTGGTCACTCTGACAATGGAACTGGCCTTGGTGTTCTGGGAAACACAGGAAGTATTAGTCAGATTCCTTTCCTGTTCTTTTCATATGGTTTCTGGTGTTCTTTTCTTCTACCTCTTAATGTGTTATAGTAGAATAAGCAGTCCTCTGAGATAAAAGATTGAATTATAGATGCCAGGAATCCTTCATTGGCAAGTAATAAGAAAAACTTAGTTTCTGCTGGCTCAAGCAAAGATTGAAGTATAGAAAATGTTCCAGGACTATTATCTTTAAATTTGTGTTCCAACTTGCAGTAGTGCTAATCTGTCTTCTAATAGCTATGGTTATGGGAGACAACCAACACAGGAAGCATATTGTAATATATTTCACGAGTCAGGATGTGTTCTCTGACATCTATAAGCCTTAGCAAAGTATACAAAGTAAAGCATCAGCAGATCTTCAAGAGTCTGTGCCCCAGGATTCTAAAGGAACCCAGTGTATAGCGAAGTGTGTCCTAAGCTTATAGCAAAGACAAAATTTATCTCTTTCATAATGATTCAGATTCTCATACTTAATGCTGTAGAAATTGCTGACTTCTTTGTACGGTAAAATATAAGTTTCTGAATGGCTTAATGTAAGCATATAATCTACTTATCTAGTAGAATGGTAAGTGGGACATGAGGTCACCCATGTCAGGCATAGCTTGAGGAAGAAGCTAAATGTGATGGCCAAAAGGCAATGTGAATCCTTATGTCTAGGGTGTGAGGACTCCAGACAATGATGATTCCAAAATCCTATGAGAAAGAAGATTATAAATTACACCAGGCTTTGAGTGGCAGGCCAAGAACATACCAACTGTGAGAACTTCTTGGAGAACTGGCTACCTAGGGGGCTGGGAATGTGGCCTACTGGTAGAGTGCTCGCCTAGCATATATGAAGCCCTGGGCTCAATTCCTCAGCACCACATGAACAGAAAAAGCCAGAAGTGGCGCTGTGGCTCAAGTGGTAGAGTGCTAGCTTTGAGCAAAAAGAAGCCAGGGACAGTGCTCAGGCCCTGAGACCAAGTCCCAGGACTGGCATAAAAAAGAACTGGCCTCCTAGGGTGCCATAGACTTCTTCCTCATCTAGATGTATTCTGTCCCCTACCCTACTAAAGTAGAATTCTACAAATTGCATGGCATAAGCAACAGGAATTCGTGTTCTTATGGTTCTGGTGTTCTCAGTCTAAAATCACAGCAGAGGCAGGCTTTGATGCCTTCTGGGGCTGTGGGAGGAGGAAATGCTTCAGGTCTGTCTGGTTGACTAACAGATTACTGTCTTCTCCCTCTGTCTGTTCACATTCTCTTCCCTCTATGCATGTCTGTGTTTCTGCTGCAGTATCTTCTCTTCATAAAGACACTGGTCATATTGGATTAGGAATCCCACTTACTCCAATGCACTGTCATCTTGACTAACTGCACTTGCAATGACTTATATTTGCAGCAGCCTATTTCCAAATAGTCAAATTCTGGGGTGCTAAGAATTAGAACTTCAACACATGAAATTCAGGGTGATACCAATCAACCCATAATACCTGAATTATGAGATTTTACTCCAGTACAGTTAAGCTAACATTTATGAAACAAATTAAAATCAAGTATAATGAGTTGTACTTCAGCATGGGTCAGGGAGCTGGTGAGTTTACAATGATGATAAGGAGGCAAGGTTTCCTCTGAAGGCAGTGAAAAATACATTAAAGGCTTTAAAAATGAGTTGTAACACACTGAAATTAGTATTTTAGAAGCTCTCTCATGAAAAAAATGGATTGTTGGGGGGAAAAGCACATAAAGCTGAGAAATAACCGCAGCATGGAGATGGTGAGAATGGGGAAACTAGAGAATAAAAAATATTAGGGCTGGAGATACACATCAGTAACAAAGTTCCTAGCAAGTTTCAGACCCTGAATTCAAATTCCAGGAACACCAAAATATATAACACATATAATACATACACAAATACACATAAAAGGTTTTTGAAAGATTGCTGACAAGAACTACTTCCCGTATCTCTATAAACAAACCATGTAAGATCAGGCACATGTCTTCCAAGAAGGTACACAAATTGGGGCTGGGAATATGGCCTAGTGGCAAGAGTGCTTGCCTCCTACGCATGAAGCTCTCGGTTCGATTCCCAGCACCACATATATGGAAAATGGCCAGAAGGGGCGCTGTGGCTCGGGTGGCAGAGTGCTGGCCTTGAGCGGGAAGAAGCCAGGGATGGTGCTCAGGCCCTGAGTCCAAGGCCCAGGACTGGCCAAAAAAAAAAAAAAGAAGGTACACAAATTAACAAGCTAGAAGAGGAAATCTAGTAATAAAACAAGATAGTAGCTAGAAGAACTAAAAAATAATACTGACTCTAAAAATCCCTAACAAGTAAATAAAAGAAAGAAACAAGAAAACTGCTTCAGAGGCACTCAGAATCACCACGCAAATCTGCTTCATCCCACACGATCCCAACTTGGAACCAGCCTCTCCCTCTCTTCTTCCTCTTCCTCTCCTTTTCTCTTGCCTTGCTTCTATCATCCAGTGAACAAAATACTGGAAAGGAGGGTTAACTACAGCCAGGAAAGCCTTGCCTGTGCTAACTAGGCTTTGAAAGTAATTAAGTCCTACTGTCTAGGACAAAAGAGCTAGCAGGGGAGTAAAGCAGCAGGGCACGTTTGAATCTTGTGGGTTGTCTCATTGGCTAGACCAGTGCGCATGACACAGAGACTTTTCCCTTGGAGGAAAGTTTCAGATAATTGGGCAGCCGCACCGATGCTCTAAACCTAAGTGTGAGGAAATCTGAGCAAACTTCCCCATACCCAAAGTTACTCACTGAGAGAGGCTTCCCAGCTAAATCCCAGTGTAGACACAAACTCATCGGATTCCTCCCCAAAAATTGAGCTAAGAACCCCAGGTGCAGCCATAGATCTACGGGCATGTGAAGCTGCTGCTTATTCATATTGTCAACATATAAATGCAACCACACTGTCCTTCAGTAGGTGATGTCTCAACGCTGGTACGACTAGATAATGAATACTGTTCCATTGAGAAAGGGAAGGAATTTAGTCACAGAAAATGTAATGTGTATTACTAAATAAAAGAAGCCCATGTACAAAGATTGCCTAATATATGATTCCAACTATACAATGTTCTGGAACAGGCAAAACTGCAGGGGAAAAAATAAATTTAAATAAAAGGTCATTGGTTCCAGTGGTTGGTGTCAAAGTGATAAAGAACTAAAAAACAGTGTTGGGCATGCTCTATATGATGATATTATGGCGAATACATGGCATTTTATATTGGTCCAAACTCATGGTATAAAGCCAAGAATAAACCCTAATTTAGATTCTGTTTAAACAGTCATCAGGCCTGAAGGGTGGTGGTTACCACTTTAAAGGTTAGCTGGCATCCAGTTCCCCTTATTGCTCCACGAAGAGGCACCATGTGTGGCTTTTTAGGGAGGGCCCAGTGGACTACTGGTTCTTTTAAAATTCCATTGGGATTATCTCAGTGTTCACTGATGCCAATTTGATTCTAGGCAAAAGATTTTCAAGCCTCCCATTAGTTCCCTGCACAGAGGCATTTGATTCTACTACCTATCATGGGACTTGAACATAAGTCTCTAAAGTGCTAGACTTCCTCAGAAGACCAGATGTTGGAGGAGAAAACCACTGGGCTGTTCTACATTGTTGCGTTCGTGTGTTACTGTGCCATATGGTGTGGAGCAAATATTAGTGTGTGGAACTATAAAACATCAGGACGCATCTGAGTTATTTCTCCCCTGTTACATTTGATCTGTGAATGCCGGAAACACTCCATTTCATAGCTGTATTTATCATTCAAAGTAAATCATGCATTTGGGGGGCATAAAATGAGATGCTTCAGAATGCATGCGGTTACTAACTATTGCATATTTCTCCAAAGAAACAGTTGAATTATACAGTCAATGAGAAGGGTTGCTGCTTTCAGAATAGGGGAAAGAGAAGCTTTGAGGTGGTGGGTACAATAGGATAGATTAAAGGTGACCAAATGTTTCCTTTTCTTTTCAATCCCAGACATAAATTACTACAGGGGTAGCTATATGTCTTTCATTTGTTAATTTTATGTTTTCATTATTCGGTTTGTTTTATTTATTTATTATGTATTCATTTGTTTTCATTATTCAGTATACTTTTTTCAAAATTTAAAATGTATGTATCAAAATTTTGTAGCTCTACTGTTTTCCAGTGGATTCCGTTTTATCTTCACAGATATATTTACATAGAAATGAGCTTGGCTCTTGGCTAGTTAAAAGTGTTCTTTTTTTTCCTTAATGATCACTTAGATATTCAAGAGTTAGTATTAGAGAAACAATGAAAAATGTGAAGTCAAGTGTTAGAAAGGGAGAGCTCAAAAAGAAATGTAAGGTCAGTTTAGTTCCAGATAGTTAAATGAGCAATATTCAGAGTCCACCAGGTTTTAATTAAGAATCAGTAAATCACTGAGGTTGCAACACAGAACATGTCCCATGCTCTCCCTTCCCATCTCACTTGCATTTAAATTGTAGTCTTTCCAAGGTAAAGATTTTTCTTTAATTTAGACAAAACGATTACTCTGAATAGTTAGCCAAGTGAATTATCATAAGCTGCTTATAACCTGTCAATATAAGATACAAATAAAGAGTACTTCCAATTGTAATTTTTAGAAACAACTTCAAAAATTGTTTCTTCAATTGACTATCTTTCTCTGAAAAAAATGTTTCCCTAATCTTATATATACAAGTTCTTTTTCCTGTCATTCTCCCTATGTAATCCCCCAATTACTAATACCAAACGTATGCCATTATTCCTTTTTTTTTTTTTTTACAATCCTGACTATATTTATCCCATCTGACAATCTGCATGCTTATTATTTTTTTTAATTCCAGTACTGGTGCTTGAACTCTAGGCATGGGCACTGACCACTTTTTTGCTCAAGGCTAGGTCTCTACCATTTAAGCCACAGCTCTACTTGCTTTTATTTGCTGGTTAATTGGATGTAAGAGTCTTATAGACTGTACTATTGGGGCCTGCTTTCAAAACATGATCCCCAGATCTCAGCCTCCTAAGTAGAGTCAACTGGAATGGGTTAAAAACCAGGGACAAGTGGGTATGGATTGCTTCTTCTCTTTCCTCTCCCTCCTCTGCTTTATTCAGACAGAAGTCTATTGCAACATATTGACCTCTAATAAGATGGGATGCGATGATTTAAGAAAAAAAATAGCCAAGTGGGATGACAGGCATGCACCGCCACACCTATCTGACAGAAAACATTCTGGTTTTTTACATACATCTAAATGGTCTTAATTTTTCATTACTGTATCCTATTATTTAGGGATGTGACTTTAGTATAAATATGAGATTTAAAAGTTATGTCTAACTTGATTGCCTAGTGATAAGATAATGTAGATGGAATGGCACCAATTCTTCCAAACTGGTTGATGTTCGATTTGTAAATTAAAAACTGGGGCTGCGTGCCCTCGGTTCATGCCTGTCAGCTTACTCAGGAGACTGCGATCAGAGGATGGTGGTTAGAAGCCAGGCTGGGCAAGAAAGTCCATGAGACTCTTTTCTGCAATTAACCACTAGGAAAACCACATATTTTGCACTGTGAGAAGAATTTGAAACTTGAAGGCCAGGGGTGGGATGCTGTGGTCTAAATGTGTTTTGTCTCTCAGAAGCTCATGAGTTAGAGAACTGATCTGCAGCATTGCAGTGTCATGTTGGAATAGTGAGAACTTTAAACATTAGAAGTCAGTAGAGATAATTGGCATTGATATCCTTGGAATGGATTTGTGTAGTTCTAATGAAACTCTTGGTTAGTTATGACTAGGCTTTCATCAAAAAATAAGCTGGGCCGCTCCCTGGGCACTATGACTTCCTGTTTTCCAATGTAATGTTTCTACTATGTAAGTTCTCATCATTGAGATGCTATCTACCAGGAGGCCTTTGCAAGAATCAAACTAATACAGGAACTGAACTATGGAGCTTCCATAGCTACAAGCAAAGAGCTGATTTTCTTCATAAAATTGGAGTGGGGGTTTGCTACAATGAAACTGACCCCCACCAAGGGAGGGGATTCCTGGTTCCCCCAAGAGACCACCACACAGTTTCTAGCTACAAGATGACAAAAAGACAGATTTATTGGGGAAGTAAAAAGTGAACAAAAAGTGAACCGACCGGCCTTGGTCATAGCCCAGACTCAGGAGCTGGAACTGCATGCCCATGTGGCCTTCCAGCCTGGTTAATAAGGCAAACATCACAGCCAAACTTGCCACACGCTGGCAGCCAATGAGGATACAACACTTACAGAGCATGCTAGGCCGCATGCAGGTGGCCAATGGAGTTACAGTCTGTCTCATAGTATCTATTTGAACCAACCTATCATTCTAGTTAGAATTGGTGCATAGATTTGGCGGGGCTCACATGATGCAGGTGGATACGCCTACTCATAGGAGGGGCGGGAACCTTGAACGTTCCTTGAAACTTCCATGCTTCAGGGGGTCAAGCAGTTTACACAATCTTATCATAGCGAAGGAGAACTTCCCTGGTTAGGGTGGGGGAGATTAGTGAAGATGGAGTTGGCTTCTGCTCTAATCTGACCTGGAGTCAATCTGATGCCCTTCCATAGTTAATGATGGCACTGGCTAGATCTGACCTCCCTATTACAAAAATTACCTACCCTTAGAATTTTGCTATAATAATAGGAAATGAACTAACATAAAAAATAGTGTTTTTCTTAAATTCAAGAAGTTCATTACAGATAATTTAAAAAATAAAAAATTATGAAAATAAGTCAGTTAGTAAATCTTTCATGATTTGTTAGATCTAGAGTACTTATATCTTGTGATCCTTCCTGGTTGACTTTAACTGTAAAGGTCATCTCATGCCTCAGGATGTTTGTTAGATTCTGGAATCCCTACCATCCTACCTGAGTTACAGTCACAGGGAAAGATAAGGGCCAAGGAAATTCCTTCCGCCCACTAATTTGAATATCTTTTCCTGAAAGTTGCTTCTAGGCCTTCTGCTTGAACTTTATGGGCTGGAACTTGGTCTCATGAACATCTGGAACCAAAATTGCAAACCATAAAATCAACAATATTTTAGGATTATATTTGTATCAAAAGAAGTGATACTGAGGGCTGGGGATATAGCCTAGTGGCAAGATGCCTGCCTCGGATACACGAGGCCCTAGGTTCGATTCCCCAGCACCACATATACAGAAAACGGCCAGAAGCGGCGCTGTGGCTCAAGTGGCAGAGTGCTAGCCTTGAGCGGGAAGAAGCCAGGGACAGTGCTCAGGCCCTGAGTCCAAGGCCCAGGACTGGCCAAAAAAAAAAAAAAAAAAAGAAGTGATACTGAATGTCAGGAGACAATCAAAATCCTTGGTATTCCTATTACATTTCACCTTCTCAACATTCTCTTGAGTACTCGTCTCTAGAATACACTTATCACCACAACTCATTTATCCTCTTGATGTTGTCATTCATTCACTTGACAAATGTGACTGAACATTAATGTGTACTAGATCCAGTTCTACAGCCTTGATGTTCCGCAGGAAAAAAGACTACCAAGTCCCTGATCTGACCTCTTGGTTTTTATTCTATTTAGCAGGCAGACATTATTAAACCAACACTTAATGCGAAGTAAGGTAATGATAAAGTCTGTGAATAAAAGTCAATTAGCATAGAGGGATGATGTATAATGTTGTCAATTTAGACAGGGTTATCCTAAAGGGCATTTACAGAGCCATGTGAGCCATTATCTGGGTGGAATCATCAGAACATCCAGGAGAGAAGATTTCTAGATCAAAGGGGCAAAAGCATCAGAAGTAGATTAACACTGGAGTGACAATGCTCATGAATGTTACTTGACATCACAGAAAGGAAAAGTAGGGCCAGACTGAATGTGGCTTCCAGCAATGATGCAAAGTTTGGGTTTTGTTTTGAGTTCCATGGGGGACCACTGGAGTATTTTAGCTGCTGGGTGGAATGGCTAGGTCTAGGCATTAAATAGATGGTTTTGCTACATAAATAATGGGACAACCAAAGGTAGATAGTGAAGGTAGAAGCAGAATGAAATCAAGCAGAGTTTTAAAACACTTATTTTGAGACATTTAGATGAGAGATGACAGTGGATTGAACAAGGGTGCCAATGATAACTGTGATAAGTCATCAGGGTAAGGATGGATTTTGAAAGTGGAGCTAATTAATCAGGTGTTAGGTGAGGATAAAAGATACCAAAGAAGACTCTCAGCTTTTTAGAATGGTTAATTTTATGTATTAATTTGGCTAGGTCTTGGTGTCTAGTTTTGAGTCACATTTTAATCTGAATGTTTTCATAAAATATCTTTAAAATATACTTTATATTAAAATCAATGAACTTTTAATTAAGCCAATTATTCTAAGTGATATAGGTAGGAATCATTCAAAAGGAGGAAGGTCTTAGGAGATAAGACCTCTTCCCAAAGAAGGAATTTTGTTTCCAGTGCCCTTTTTGACTAATGAATCCATTTGGTTTCTAGCCTGTTGGCATGCTTTGTAAATATCAGACTTGCAAGTCTTTACAAATATGGGTCAATTTCTTGAAGTCTCCTTCTTGGTCTATCTTCCCTCTCTTCTTCTCTCTCTCTGCCTCCTCACTATCTCTATTTCTCATTCTCTTGTCCCTCATGCTTATTGATTCTATTTCCCTGGAGAATCAAGGCTTCAACAGATTTGGATTTTAAAAAAGTTATATACGATAACACATTTATAAGGATGTTTTCTGAATTAGTTATGGGCTTCTGAAGTTGATTCTCTGATCTGGTTAGATTTAAAGGCATTGATAATTATGGTTCCAGTAGTCAAGGGATACAGTCCATGGCACAATGCACCAATTGAGATATCAAAAAATATCGCCAGTAGATATTCCAGAGGAGACAGGATTCTGGATAACTACATTTGATACCTTAGAATATTTTTGTCAGGCTTAATAAGCATCATAAGATTGGATGGTTGTTCTTAATTACTACGGATAAATAGAAAGATAAGCACAGGTTTTGAAATCCCTAGTTCTCATACTACATAGTGAGTTGAAAGTTTCTGTGACCTCTTTGGAAGCAAAGTGTCTCCTGTAGCCAAAGAGATGGAAGTCAAACCAGACTGTTATGTTGAAGGTAGCTGAAAGTTGAATTCCTTGTGGGGTCCACTGTGAAAGTGGAGGCATGAACTGAGCAGGAATGAGATCCCGAGAATGTGAATGAGGACATAGGAGTAGATCTTGATGACGCGAGGGTCACTGAATGTCTGGATGGTGTTGAACCTTCTTTGCCACTAGAAGCTGCCACTTCACCCATTCTTGAGATGAATCCTACTTTTCCTGTGGAAACAGCATCACTTCCCTAAGTGAGCTGCCTTACAAAACACTGCTGATTCTTCTCGGAACAACCTCCTGATTTTTCTTGGAGATAAGATTTGAGTCTTGTAGCTAGCTCCTAATGAAAAAAAAAAATACATAGCACGACCAATGAGGAGGTGCAGTTTTCTACAAAAGATTTACATGAGTACTCTAGCTAACAGAGACAGAAACCTGAACGGTGTGTGGGGGTTTATGTTAGTAAAGGTGTGTAGGTTATCGGTGAAGGAAAGTGAAGTTGGATTATACAGAATTTACTGATACAGGCCCACTCAGCAAATAATCCAGAATTAATGTTGAAGCTGGCGGGATAGTATTGTTTAGATGCGGTTTGAGAGTGTACCATAAAGGTTAATGTTCTTCAAGCTTGTTCATTAGTGTGGCCTCCTGAAAAGTGAAGTGTAATGGAGATGGATAGTTTGTTGAGGACTCTGCCCTCAGAAAGAATTATTACCACCTTTATGATGAGAGTTAATTCCCATGAATGTGAGCAAGTCATAGCCCAGAATCTTGCTGGCTCTTGTTTTGCCATGTGATGTTTTCTGCATGTACTTTTGTCATCATAATATTATCTGCCTTGAGACTTTCTTCATGGGCTGAATGGATGGAATTTTCTAATCTTGGACTTTCAGCTACTAAGACTGTGTGATAAACTTCTTGTATTTAGAATGTATCTGGCCTCAGATATTCTGTCAGAATGACATAAAACTAGCTCATACAGATAGAGCTTCAATTACTTGTTTCTTTTCTTGTCTGAAACATAAACCAAAAGGTATCTTCGTTAAATAAATTTAAAAAAATAGAACTATCTGGTAGACTAAAGAATAAGTCATTCAAAAGCTTACAGGATGGATTGTTACAATGGATTAATCATTTAAGATCTTCCTATCCATACTAGTAAGGTCCACAGGAGATTCGTTTTTGACATGACCATAAAAAATAAATTTGTAATGGAAACACTAGTACCCTTGAAGTTATCTGTTATTGCTCTTCTCTGTAAGACAGGAATTAGAGCAGGAAACTGCTGAAATAGAAAACCTAAATGTAATGGGAGTAATTGAATCCCAAGGTGATAGGGACCAAGTAATGGCATTTAGTTGCCAAAGGCAAAGTGGGCAGAGTTACCAGGATGGATAGCAAGGTCAAAACAGCCATCAGAATAACATGACTCACAAAATCCTATGGTGCTGTTTAGTTAATACAAATGAAATAGTTGAGAAGTCTACTAAATTCCTCTTTGATCTGTGTAAGTGCAGAACTCTAGGACAAGGGACAACAGTCTAATCCTAAAAACAGCCATAGTCCTTTAGTCAGTTCCCAAACTTTGGCCAGTTCACAGGCTCAGATCCTCTCAAATGAAGGAAAGGCTGGATCTGTTTGAGGAGGCACCTCTCCAGAATGAGAGAACTTTACACTGTTAATTTTTCAGCATGCAGACAGCTCCAACAAAAACCCTGTAACTTGTTACCAGTATCCCTGTGCAGTGAGGAAAATATGAAATGATCAGGCTTTGCTGGGATCACTATATAATGTCTCTAAATTGACACTACACAAATTCTAAATGCCACCCCTCATCTCCAATATAACTATGCCCTGTGAAGAGAAACAAAAATTACTCCATTGAACTTGAAGTTCAGGCTATAACTAGACTGAGTAAAAAGAAATTTGTGCTGTCTGAGATGAATGATTCTGGGAGAGTGATTTCATGAGAAATTTAGATGTCTACTCCATCATGAAGATGAGAAAGAATAGTAGGTCTGGAATGCAAAAAAAAATTTAGGCAATCTCTTAGTACTAGTGTGCCCTGTGTTAAAGTCAGTAGAAAGCTAAAATAACCCAGAAATTGGTTTAGGCCTTTCTGGAATGAAGATCCCCTTCTAGGAAAAGAACCAGGATGAGCTGAGTTGCTTGTGGAGGGTAAAGAAAATACAGAGTTGATAGAAGAGGAAGGTACTTATAAATATCAGTTATAAGTACATCTGTAGCTGCAGAAATGAGGACTATAATAATTATATGCATACCTAGCCTTCTTTTGTTATCAATGTATCTCTGAATAGTATAGATATATGTATATATGTGTGCAAATATAGAAAAATATCTTTGTTTTCTTTTTTCTCCTATCATATAACAAGAGATATAGCAAGTTTGCATTAAAGTATTTGTTTTAAAGATATTAAGGAGAAGAATAAACATTATCTAAGGTTTTTGCATCTTCTGGGGAAAGTGTTGCTGCGTTCATTGTAGACTGAATGTTTGTGTTCCCCCCAAATTAATATGTTGAAATTTTAATTCCCACTGAGATATTGGGAGGGGAGTTGATGCCCTTAGAAAAGAGAACTTAAAGAATTTTCTAGCTCCCTAAACTGTGTGAGGATACAGAACAGGATGGCAGCATGCAGGAATATGCTTATGAGAAGCGGACCATCTGTCACTCTGATCTCAGACCTCCAACCTCTAAAATCCTGAGAAATCTTTTTATTATTATTATTATTTATCAGCTATCCAGTGTATAGTGCTTCATTATAGCACCCTGAATTGACTGAGGCAGTGTTTTGGTTTTACACAAGATAGTAGTATAATGTTAGGCAGATATAAGTTGTTATTGTCTTTATTTGAAGATTAAGTATGAGAATATGGATAGATGCCAGTTTGACAGATGATAAACTATGCTGGTGAATTTTATGTGTCAGCTTGGCCAGCCTATGGTATTCAGTTTTTTAAACACAAATCTGGACATTGCTGAGAAGGTATTTATTTTAGATGTAATTAACATTTGAGTTGGTAGATGTTGAGTAAAACAGATTATCATTACCCTTCAGAAGTTTCAACGTGAATTCTCCAGATCTCTTTTTGGTCCCACCTTTTATGATTTCACACTTGCTGTCCCTCAAGATCATGGGAGATAATTTTATAAAATCTGCTTCTCTGTAGTTTCATCTAGTATCAGTTATGAGATTAGTACCATTTGTGATGAGCATTTCCTTACCTCTTCCATCATGTAGGGACACAGCCAGTAGATACTCCACCTGGAAATAGACCCTCACTACACACTATCTCTTAGTGCTGTTTACTTGCACATCCCATCCTACAGAAATATAATAAATAAATAGTTGTCTAAGTCACCTGTCCATCATATTTTTATTATGAGAGTCTGAATCAACAAAGACAGGGAGGAATAATTATTAGAGGTCAATGTGGTGAATCATCTATCTATCTATCTATCATCTATCTGATGAAGCCATATAATATACAAACAGGAATCAAGGTAGGGGAAAAAAAATCTAGTGACTGAGTCAAGTACTAAAGCTCAAAGTTAAAGGGTGGCAACTATCTGGGGACATTGACAGATGACTTGTTAGGAAAAGATGATAGAAAGTGGAGACATGGCATTGGCTTCAAGGACATTGGGTTTGGGCGAAGGTTGGAAGATATGATATAAATCTGGCAACAAAGAACAGAAAAGACATCCCACTAAAAATCCTCTGTTACATGGGGTGGTAGAGGTAAAGAAACAGGTTATCACAGGAGACGAGTTAGGAAGCCATTCAGAAGAATGGAGGTGAAGGCACTGCTTCATTGGTTATCTTTCTAAGGATAGACCACAGATTCTTCCACAGTGGGTGAATATGAAGATTGAGGATCAATGCAAAATTGAGGCTGGACCAAGAGAGTACAAACCCATAAGAGATAGTCTAACTGAAGAAGAGTGACATATGGTGGCATAAGGCATGATAGAAAGAGAAGTGGGGGAAATCCTGCAAAGTTTTGGTCTCTCATTGAAACTAATTGCGTTAAGCAATAGAGCTGAGAGGTTGTAGGAGTCTTTACTTGGTTTCATAAGGTGTGTAAGAAGTTTACTGGACCTTCCTTGAATACTGATATTTTGGAGGTGAGTGGAAAGCTCTGGGCTCTGATTCTGCAGCTCTTAAGCTGGATTTGTCTTGAATACTGATATTTGCATTGAATAAAATAAAAGCTTAGAGAAATTGGAGAAAAGTCCCAAGTGCTTTTTCAGTAGGTGAGCAGTTGGATGGATTCAAACTCAATCTAAGTTGTTGTCCCACTTCCTCACATGGTCTGTAGCTTCTCAGATTAAAGGAACTAGACAGGTTCTTAAGAAAATCATTTACATTTTGAAGTAAATGAATAGCAAAGTGTAAACTGCTGATTATCTCTAAAAATAGCTCACTCTCTTACTTTATTTATGTTTCCATTTAATTTCCCTTAGTGAGACCTGTCAGGGCTTTCCTCTGTAAAATAAAGAAATGATAACATACGTGTAGTGGTTTTCCTTCTGCCACTCCCTACCTACAACAAAGCAAGTCAGATGCTGGTGGCTCCTGCTTGTAATCCTAGCTTCTCAGGAGGCTGAGATCTGAGGATCGAAGTGCAAAGCCAGCTAGCACATGAAAGTTCCTGAGACTCTTCTCTCCAATAAACTACTCAGAGAAAAGCTGGAAACAGCACTGTGGCTCAAGTGGTAAGAGTGGTAACCTTGAGCTCTGAGTGGCTCAGAGGCAAAGCCCAGGCCCTGAGTTCAAGCCCCAGGACTGGCAAAAACAAAAACAAAAACAAAAAAAGCATTATTTTCTAGCTTAGTATTGATAAGTATTAGAATATAATGTAATGGTGTGTTTATTTTATTGTATTGTGTGTATCTTATTGTCCCACTGTATTAAAATGGATAGACTAAAGAGGAAGAGCTTTTTCACTATTTTCCTCTCTCTTTTCTTCAGTGACATTTGAAAATAGCCCCTAAGATCTTCTCAGACACCGGATTGAACAAGTAATACCAACTCCTTTAACAAGAGTAGAAGTTCCACAAAGATTACTTGAATGGCTAAAGCATGGTTTCCTTCTGGTGTCCCTCCCCTCAGCTTAATGTGCTTCTCTCAAGTGGAATGTGTGGGATGGACATCATTTACTTCCAAACCAGAGAGTCAGACAAGAATCCAGGAAAGCAAGAGGCATTCATAGGTGCCAATTCCTTCTGAAAGGTAATGGTATATTTTGAAATTTGGAAACTGCTTCGTTACCACTCATTTTACACTACCTAAAATAAGAACAGGGAGCCTGACAGAAATGAAATGCATATAGTCATTCATATCCTTTATCTTTTTACAAGACAGATCAATTAGTAATTTTATGGTTGAGGAAACTCATTTCTAAATGTTATATGGGATTCAGTGTAATATCAAACCTGGCCTAATGTCACCTTTATTAAGGAATTGAAAGTGCCTTTACGTCTGTTCCTCCCTCTGAAAAAAAAATATGGAGGAGCACATTTTTGTTTTTATTTGCTACCTAAAGTTTATCACAGAAGCAGAAAATGAGCAGAGAAATCATCTTGTTGCATAATTAACTCCCTCAAAAGTACTAGGGCCATCAGAACTGGATAGGAATGTTCTGAGCCACATTTACATTTTTTGTCAAGCAGGCCATGAAAACCCTCCCCAAACAGGTGGGTTGAAGAGTCCAGATGGCCTCCACAAGGGGCCAGGAAGCCTGGCACCTTCCATGGTGTTTCTGGCCTCTCACACAGGCTGGTGGGCCACTTGGCTGCTTTGATGCCTCTCTGGGGGGCAGCCAAGGGCACACACAGGTGGTGCCGGATGGAAAACAGGGCTTCCAAGCACGCCACTGCTGTCCTGCTGGACACTTGCCTTCTTTTCCACCACTGAATTATAAAAGTAAGATCCAAGCCATTTAGGGCTGGGAATGAGCCTGGATACTTTGTAGATAAGAGCGTCTAGGGGTTATTTAACCTCAGGATCATAACTCAGGTGATTACATTCTGCCACCTGAAATTTCCCCTGTGGGTTCTCTCAGATCTGATATTTGCCTTTGCTTTTATAGTCCTGGGCAGAGTTGTTCTTTGGCTATTAAACAGCTGCTCTGCTTTGCTCCAGACAACACAAGAGTGTGTTTTCTTTATGAGTTGGATTGTTGGAGAGAGGATGTGTTATGTTGGCAATCTTGTGTGTGGATTTAGCTCTATAACAGGATGCTTCCCTGGCATAATGTACAGAGGGAAACCTTTGGACCTTCACATTGCAACCAGAGTTGATAGAACGATGAGAATTGATGCACATGGTCCCTTTCAGTGAGAGGTGGAAACTGGAAAATTTCCCCAGGGACCAGATTGAGGGTCCAAGCCTTCTGGTGAGAGGAACTCTGGGAGATGATTACTGTTCGAGTAGTTCTACTGAGCAGAGCTCAGGGTACCAGAGTGCCATGACGGAACCTGTACTTTTCTCTTCCTCCTCTAGCTTCTTCATCAGCGTACACTATTTCTAGCATTCATGTTCTAGTTGTGGAGAAATGACCAATGTTGAATAATATTGAAAAGTCTCTGTTTCTCAAACACTCACCATCTCATTTTTTCTGTATTTTTTCTTCAGTGTTTTCAGAAGAATTAAATTAAATTAGAATTAAAGTATGTGAATTCAGAGAAGTGGTCTCAGATGTTTTTTTTTTGTTTTGTTTTTGTTGCCAGTCCTGGGCGTGGACTCAGGGCCTGAGCACTGTCCCTGGCTTCTTTTTGCTCAATGCTAGCACTTTACCTCTTGAGCCACAGCGCCACTTCTGGCTTTTTTCTACATATGTGGTGCTGAGGAATGGAACCCAGGGCTTCATGTATACGAGGCAAGCACTTTACCACTAGGCCATATTCCCAGCCCCCTCAGCTGCTTATAATATTGTAGCAGTTTAAAAATATTTCCCTGTACAAGTAGGCCAAAGGAAATCCTCAGACAGCACAGATTTTCAGTCCGGAAATATTGCTTGGACTCCACTCTTCAATTGCAACAGGATACTTTCAAAGGAATCAAAGGAGATCATTATTATTATTTAGGATATTATTCAGTGCATTTTAATTTAGGAAAAGATAAAATATTTCCTAATGCTAGCTGACATCTAAAGAAGTTGCTTACCAATATGTCTGGTTTGTAAGCCGTGTTTTTCTTTTTTTTCATAGCTGTAGTTAAAAAGGGAAACTGAATTTGCTCGTATGGTGTGTATTCCTGCAGAGGACAAAGCACTGATCCCTGCAAGCTTTAACGTCAGACCTTTCAAGAATATTTTTCCCCAAATAAACATGTTTCATCCATATTAAAACATACTGAAGCAGTTTGAGTCACTCAGAAGTATGATAGCTCTCCGCAACAAAACCCCTGACAATTGATGAAGCAAACACAGGTTTTCCTCTCATACTTAAAGTTTCACAGGTGGACAGTCCAAAATTGTACAGTTGCTTTAGGAAGTCATTAAAAAAAAAAAACTAGGATCCTTCTGCTTCCTGGCTTTACCTTCATGCATTTAAGATGTCTCCTATCCTCTGGACATCTCATCTTCATTCCAGTAGAAAGTATACAGAAGGAAAAAAACATAAAACAGAAAAGCATTTGAAGTAGCTGAGTCTATTTCTTCCTTGACAGGAAAACAGTAGCATTCTCCTTCTTCACGTTCATTTTCTCCATTAACTAGCCTAAAATTCAAAACATCTAACATACTGATAAACATCTGACCATATTGGGAATTCAGAGTTAAAAATAAGAAGGAAATGGAGAATACATATTTTAGGTGACAAGGCAGAGGGTGTCACATAGGAGAGTGATCAAGTTTACTAGCTCCATTGGCTTTTCTTCACTTCTTTTTTGCCATTCAACCTGATGGTGTATCCATGCAAATTGCCTCCAGTCTCATTCATCATTTATGGCTCCAGGAAGATTAGCATTAACAGTAACTACACATTGGCTTTACATTCCCAGACATACCCTTATCTTCCTGTGTTAACCCTATGCCAACAATGTTGACACTTCTGGATGGTGTCAGCAAGGAAAGATTCTAACTCTGCACTCTTATGCTCACATCCCTGAGGATTTGTGAATCCAACTAACAAATATTACACTCACAAAAGAAAAGCAATACAGTTTTCATTAACATTTATCTTCACTGGCATTCACAGCAAAGATGTAAAGTTCAAAGAGTCTGTAGACTCAAAGGCTTATAAGACATGTTAATAAATGAAAGGGAAATAAATAAAGGGAAAGTGACTTGGAGATGCATGTTGGAACCACTGGAAGAGAAACATTAGGTTGGTGAGGTCTGTTAATGCAAATTTCGTCTCTCTGTCTATCCTCCATCTCCAGTGAGCAATGTCTCTCTTCCTGGTAATCTGGAGACAACTTCACCAAGGGAGGAGATTTGGGACCCACTCTACAGCAAACAAGGTCGGAAAACTCTTCCTGAATCTATGGATTCTCAATTGCTCTCAGCTCAAAATATTCCTATGCCAAACAGGCATTGTTTGGGGATGGCACAGCCTGATCCCTTTCAACACTTCTCTGCAGGATCACACATGAATGCCATTTGCTGAGACTAGAGGAATGGTAAGATCTTGCTTTGTTTGATTTTTTTTTTAGTGAAGTACAGTTGTGATAACGAAAGTTCTGAAATTGAACTCTTTAAATGGCAGAATGTCTGAGAAGGTATCAAATTGTAAAGAACTTCACAGTTGACTATAACCCAGAAGTACCTTATGACACTGGGTGAAGAATGAATACATGAGACAGTAAAATTAGGCTACTTAGCTCCTCACCATGATGTAGTAGACAACCCACATGACAGCATGAGTCCCAGGACAGTTACATGCTGAAGACTAGGAAGGAGAGGCAAAAGGAGGAAGAGAAAATGAAATAATGGTACTGAAGATTCTGCTCTTACAAGTAAGCCCATTGGGTGGTCTAATCAGCTAGCAAATTGAGGGTAACTTGGAATCTAACTACCGTCCTGAACTGAAAGGGCAACTTTGCTTTCATGGCCAGAGTCTGATGCTTTTAATTATTGGTTTAAACTAAATCTTTTCAGATAAGCATTTTAATATTTCAATGGTATTAGCTAATTTATGAATTGAGTTCCAGCATCTCTTTATCTATTAAGTACACAAAGGTTGATTTGTTTGGTTTTCCTTGATTTATAATAGTCACTGGTTGAAATTGTTGTAAAAGATTAGGTCACCATTATGAAATGGAAAATAGGGTGACCAAATTACATTGAGGAATGGATATAAACGCACTGGAGAAAGTTCAAATTCATTTTCACTTCTTTCAGGTTACTAATGTCCTTGAGGAAGAACTCTTCCATAAAACTCTGCTTACCACTAAATAAATAGATCCTTAGTCATAGGATGCCAGTAGACCCTCAGAAGTGTCCTGAAGAAGGTGACCCACACACAAATCAGGGTGTGGAAATCCTTGTCTACTATTAACTGTCTGTTTAAAAGCTGTTTTTAGACTTTTCTGCTGCTGAGAAATACGAGAGATTCTGAATAGGCAGTTGAAAGGCAATTTAAGTATTTTTAAGACAAAACACAAGATACCTGTTTCCACTAAAACTGCAGGAAATATTCAAAGCTGCCCAGTAAAGCTTCTGGCCAAAACAAAGGTTCATTTACTTCCATTAGGTCTTTTATGGCCACAGTTTTAGGGCCACTGCCTCTTCCATTAAAACAGCTCAACTATGATTTCCAACTGTCCCTCCTCTTAGGGTTGTTGCACCTGAAGTTATTACACTGACCATTTTGCTTTCCATGTTTTACTTCGATTCTGTTTTAAAGCCCCAAAGCCTCCCCATTTAAGTATTCATCTCTCAGCTGACAAAAGACACTCCATCTTCATTTACTTGTTTCTGTTTGTCATAATTTCTTTTGTTAGCCTAAAGCACACTTCAGTCCAATGAAATGCTCATTTTATGTTCAAGTGGAATAAAGAGTGGTTTACTTTTTAAAAAGGCTTCAAGTTTCCTACTCCAAGTTCAGAGACTTATGGATCTCCTTGGGATCCTGAACATAAAAGTCACAGGGTAGCTTGTACTGAGAACTTTTGATTTTAGTATTAGCAAAAGATAAAGGGATTGCATCAACTGGGCCACATTTGACCTGGAAATAGAATGGAATGGGACAGGAAGCCAGATTGCTTTATAGCTGACAGCTTTGTCTCCTGGCAGATGGCTGTGATCTCCTGAATGTGCTAGTTTGTAGTGAAAACAGAAAGGACAAATATTTATCGTAATTACAGCATTTGTGCATTGGATATAGTTTCACAGTCTTTTAATCCTCCTTGATTAGAAAATAGAGTGACTTTTTCCCTTGCTAGTGGGAGAAGTTCATTTATCAACACTTTGAGAAACATTTTAAATTGTAATATAAAATTAAGTCATATAGAAAAAATGATTTATTATTTCATTTACTTGCTAGTGAATCCATACACTAGCTCATACATGGAGTTGGAATCATTATGTGATAGCCCCTAATCAGTGGTTGTAGAACCTAGTTTCAAATAATATTGTCATCAACTCCAGATTTGTCTACGAAAATGATCCAGATTTCAATATCTTTTTCTTTCCACTGATCACTGCTCCTTAGTTCTTGTCAAGAGTCAGTGGAGGATAGCTTGAGTAATTTACATAATTAGAGTTTCTATGTCTACAGAAAATGTTTATAGAGCAACCTGATCCAATCCTTGATCAGTCTCTTCAGTCTCTTAATGCAGATGTACAGTAAAAGTTTGATTAGCAAACCATTACTTAGTGTACCCATCAAGGTCATCTTGAACAGTGTTGAGATAGCTCAAGCAAACAAGTTCCACAGACTGAATTCCAGGTTCTACTTCAGCTTTGGTGAAAATATCAGTTATAATGCTAATGTTCAAGACATACTTCTGTATTGAAGGAGGCGGTGTATAAGGGAAAAATAAAGTGTAAAGCAAACTACAAATAGAAAGAGGCTATTTGAAGCCACTCTAAGATAACTATCTGGGAAGATCCCTATTAATTTTTCAGATCTTGGTGAGCTCTAACATTATTTGTGAACACTAATAATAAGCTCATTATTGATAAGGAGTAATATTTGAATTCTTCTTTCACCTGAGATGGGTCTTTAATTTCAAGTATCAAAATTCCAGTTTGCATAATAATATTATATTAGCTTCAACCTATATGCATTTTTTGGCAAATTAATTTAATGCTCATCATGCTTAACACACAGTTATGAAGTGCCCAGTGTCCCATATATTGCTAGGAGTTTCAAAGAATATAAAACATGGAATGCAACTCAAGTAGTTGTTTCTCCAATGATGATTTCCCAGTTTTGCAGTTGGGAATTATTAAGAACCACATTTGTCTTTTTGAATGTCAGGATTGCACCTATGTAAGTATGGCTATAATTTCTATCCCAAATTTCCTCCTAGGCTTACTATGGGACAGATGAAGGTTAAAATATCATCAACCATCTCCATGTACCTTACTCTGACTGGTGGATGCAGTGACATTTGGGTTTCCTGGAAGCAGTGTTAGTATAAATACCATGGGCTGCTTTCACTAAGAGCACGGACTCTTCATTTGGTCCTGTAGAGGATCACAGGCAATGTAAAGGAGGAGAGAAAGCTTGACATTTTGAGTCTGTCTCCATTTACTACCTTAAACTTTAACTCAGATTCCTGCTCAACAGTTCAGTCCATGGCGCCCAGTTTGCCTTGGGCAATTCAATGGTGACTCTTGGCTGCTGCCACTCAGAGGCCCAATTACTCTCATTGCATTTAGATTTGCCCACTCAGTAGTAGAGCTTTCCACTGTACATTCAGGTCTACAGAGAAAAAAAAATCATTACAGAAGTTTTCAGGATGCTTGGGCAAGGTTGGGAATTCAATTAGCATCATAATTCAGCAATTTGCAGGATGAGATTCTGGGTTTAGTTTTCCACAATCTCAGCCCCCAGGCTATAAGAAATAAGGATTTCTTTCAGGGTAAGCACAGGAACTTTCTAAAATGCTTGAACTGGAAAATTAAATAAACAGACTCCTTCTCTACTATCCAGGAACATTGGAAACAACCAGCCAAGTTCATCATGTCGTATTTATTAGTTTGACAGAAATATTCAAAAGTATCACATTCATGCTTAATTTCATTCTTACTACCTGCAAGTGTTGGGTGAGGAGTCTGAACTGACTGTTTTGCATATCTGTATTGCCAGGTTACACTATGGATTATTTCAAGTTCAGAACTATTACAATTTCTTGTAATCCACCAAATCGTTACATCATCGCTATAACCCTTGCTTTTTCCTCTGTAATAAAGAGCCTTTACCAGTCCTCCTGCTTCCACCTATATTTGCTTGGAAAACCTGTATTGAAAGCCCCTAGACCATCTTAATCATTTCCTCCTCAGCAATTCCTTCGCTGAGAACCCATCAGTTTCTTTCTTTGTCATTAGCATTGTGCTCTTGTACCATTAAACTCCTCATCTCAAAACATTCTTATTTTCTCTTTTCATGACTGGCTTTGCTACTGGGCTGTTGCTTTCTATGAGGTCCAGCAAGTGCAGTGCTTGTCTTAGCATCTTCAATGTCATCAGTGGGGTCTGGTGCCCGTGAAGTACTAAACAATTGTGGGTGAAAGCAAAGTGAGGGATTTGATGAAGAAAGAAATTGGGGCCTACTTTGGGAAGTGGGAAATCACTCGAAGTTTTAAATTAAAAACTCTTGAAAGGAGTTGTACTTTCCAATGATTATCTATCCATCACTGATGGAAAGACAAGCTGAGGGCAAAGTGGAGTTTTATAAAAAGCAATCAAACAACCCGAAGACCGAGGCCGAAATCAGGAAAGCAACTCCTTTTGCAATAGCCCCCCAAAACATAAAATACCTAGGAATAACCTTAACCAAAGAAGTGAAAGACCTCTTTGATGAGAACTTTAAAAGCTTGAAAAATGAAATTAAGTCAGAACTAAGAAAATGGAAAAACCTCCCATGCTCCTGGATTGGGAGGATTAATATAATCAAAATGGCAATATTGCCAAAGGCTATCTACAAATTCAATGCAATACCCATTAATATCCCAACACCATTCTTTAACGAAATAGAGGAAGCAATCCAGAAATTCATATGGAACAATAAAAGACCTAGAATAGCAAAAACACTCCTAAGCAGAAAGAACAGTGCTGGAGGAATTACAATACCCAACTTCAAGCTGTATTATAAAGCTATAGTAATAAAAAACAGCTTGGTATTGGCACCGGAACAGGCCTGAAGACCAATGGAACAGAATTGAAGACCCAGAATTGAACCCACAGAACTACGCCTACTTAATCTTTGATAAAGGAGCTAAAACAATAGTATGGAAGAAAGATAGCCTCTTTAACAAGTGGTGCTGGCAAAACTGGCTCAACACATGCAACAAACTAAAACTAGATCCTTATATATCACCCTGCACCAAAATCAATTCCAAATGGATTAAAGACCTTGAAATCAAAACAGATACCCTGAAAACACTAAAGGAAAGAGTAGGAGAAACACTTGGGCTCCTTGGCGCAGGATGGAACTTCCTTAACAAAGACCCAGAAAGGCTACAAATCAAAGAAAGGTTGGACAAATGGGACTGCATCAAACTGCAGAGCTTCTGCACGGCAAAGGACATAGCTCGCAAGATAAACAGAAAGCCCACAGACTGGGAGAAGATCTTTACCGGACATTCAACAGACAAAGGCCTCATTTCTAAAATATATGCAGAACTAAAAAAATTACCCTCTTCCAAAACAAAACCGCAAAGAACCAATAGCCCCCTCATCAAGTGGGCTAAAGACTTACAAAGAAACTTCTCTGATGAGGAAATGAGAATGGCCAAGAGACATATGAAAAAATGCTCTACATCACTGGCCATAAAGGAAATGCAAATCAAAACAACATTGAGATTCCATCTCACCCCAGCAAGAATGTCATATATCAAGAAAACTAATAATAACAATTGTTGGAGGGGATGTGGCCAAAAGGGAACCCTACTTCATTGTTTGTGGGAATGTAAACTGGTTCAGCCACTCTGGCAAGCAGTATGGAGATTCCTCAGAAGGCTAAATATAGAACTCCCCTATGACCCAGCAGCCCCTCTTTTGGGCATCTATCCAAAAGACCACAAACAAAATCACAGTAATGCCACCAGCACAACAATGTTCATCGCAGCACAATTTGTCATAGCGAGAATCTGGAACGAACCCAGATGCCCCTCAGTAGACGAATGTATCAGGAAAATGTGGTACATACACACAATGGAATTTTATGCCTCTATCAGAAAGAATGACATTGTCCCATTTGTAAGGAAATGGAAGGACTTGGAAAAAGTTATACTAAGTGAAGTGAGCCAGACCCAAAGAAACATGGACTCTATGGTCTCCCTTATTGGGAATAATTAGTACAGGTTTAGGCAAGTCATAGCAGAGCAGCACAAGGCCCAATAGCTATACCCTTATGAACACATAAGATGATGCTAAGTGAAATGAACTCCATGTTATGGAAACAATTGTAATATCACAGTTGTAACTACTTTCAACATCCTATGTGTATCTGTAGTTTCTATTATTGATGATGTTCTTGTATCACTTTCCTGTGGTTGTACCTACACTATCTCTGTAATCTTATCTGAGTATATTGGAAACCATGTTTACTGGTATTGGAAGTAGGAAATTCAAAGGGAATACCAAATTTGAGAGACACAGGGTAAAAAAAGAGAAACAACTACAAAAGCAATACTTGCAAAACTGTTTGGTGTAAGTGAACTGAACACCTCCGGGGCGGGGGTGGGGGGGTGAGGAACGGAAAGGGGGGGGAGGTAGGGGGGTATGAGGGACAAGGTAACAAACAGTACAAGAAATGTATCCAACGCCTAACGTATGAAACTGTAACCTCTCTGTACATCAGTTTGATAATAAAAATTTGAAAAAAAAAGCAATCAAGTGTGATAAGAAGAGGTTAAATTAGTTAAATGAAGAGAAAAAAAATTAAAAAGGACTAATAGCCTGATAGTAAGGAGCTGTTTTTGTCAATAGAGGTGTTTTACATATTTTCCTTTTCTTCCTTTCCTTTTTCTCCCTCCCTCTTCTTCTCATTCCTACCCACCTTTCCGTTTTCCTTTTTTTTTTTTTTTTTTTTTTTTTTACCAGGACTGGGATTTTATTCTTGGGCTTGCTCAGATGGCAGTGTACCATTTTGGGCCACCCTTTAAGCCTGGATTTTTGCTAGCTATTTGAGATATGGAGTCTCTAGGTCTTAACTGCATACACTGATGTTGAGCTGTGATCTTCCGATCTCAGCCTCCTGAGGTGCTAGCTTCACAAGTGTGAGCTACTGGTGCCTGGTTTCATTTTCTTTCATAGAAATTGATTTATCTCTGATTTGTTGAAGTTTGGTATGATTGAAGGATGTTTTACTTGTTGTTCTTTGTCTAATGGAACATAACTGGAAGTGTTGTATACCACATCCAAACTAAAGCTCTAAGAAGTGTACATTAGCCACATGCTTTAATAAACACAGATGCCTTTATGAAGATGAGAATTCTCTTATCTTTGGTCTCCTATAGGTAGTATTGAGGTAAATTTTCCTTACCAACCTGCATCAGGCATCTAGTGGTAAAGAAAATTGTTAATGTGCCGAACTACTGAGTCTTCGAAATAGTTATATCAGTAGAGAAAAATCTAACTTACCTGATTAATTGGGATTCTACAGTTGATAGAAAAATACCTGAGTAGTGAGCAAAAAGCAATTAAAATTTAGCATGAAGAAGCATGCACATGCATGTATTGAGTGATTTATAGGCTGTCGTAAATGGTCATTCATGGTGTGGACTTTAGAACTACTGCCCATACACAAAAATTCTGGGCAAACTATTCATACTTCCAAAAGTCATTTTTGAGTGCGAGGAAAATAGCTGTTCCTTCTGCCCAGCAGAAGGAAGCAGATGGCCTGATATAAGAGCCACAGGCGGATAAGGAAAGAAGCAACTATATCCATTGGGGTTGGGTTGAGCTGGTGTGGCTGCTTGTGAAGAGGAGTGTGAGTCATTTTAAACAGAAGGAATCAAGAGGTAAAGGATTATGGTACAAAGGTTAGAGGCATGGCTCAGTGATAAAAGGCCTGCCTAGTAAGTGTGAGGCTTTGAGTTCAATCCCACATGTACAGGTGTGTGTCATCTATACCTATCTGTATGTATATATATGAGAGATATATGTGTATTATATCTCATATACATATAACATATGCATATATCATACCTCATAATATATGGGAGAGACACAAAGAGACAGTGAGAGAGAAAAATGTCAACAGATCAATGTGGCTATGGTTAACCTACACATTTTGGAAGTGAAAAAAAGCATCATAGAAGAAAACTTTATAAGTTAAGCTGCTGATATGGAGAATGACCTAAAATTCAATTAAACTTTTTTTTTTCAAGACAGACGTTCTGGAGACTTTATTTTTAATTAAAAGAAATTTTAACTTTTCAAGTCTTTTTGTTTTGTTTTTTATTTCCAGTCCTGGGGCTTGAACTCAGGGTCTGAGCACTGTCCCTGGCTTTTTTTTGCTCAAGGCTAGCACTCTGCCTCTTGAACCATAGCACCACTTTGGGCTTTTTCTCTATATGTGGTGTTGAGGAATCGAACCTAGGGCTTCATGTATAGGAGACAAGCACTTTACCACTAGGCCATATTCCCAGCCTTTTCAAATCTTACAGTGATACTTACCATGATAAATTGCCACTCATATCATGGACAAAGATTACTTGCTAGCTGTTGTAGGAAGTAGAGATGACTCAATCTTGGTTAGGGAAACATGGTAATAATTGTTAAAATGAAGTTAAATATTAGGTCAAACTGACTGCAAAATTCTGCATCTGTAAATGGCTTGCTTAACTTGTTTGTTGCTTGCTCTACCCCCTGCGTCAACCTCCTACATCTGTGCTACACTTTTACCTTTATAAACCCCAGCTCGAGGACTGTTCGGGGTCACAGTGTCAGCGCTCGAGTCTGCACTGTGTCCTTGGCCAGTCAGCCCACTTTTTAGGGTCACGATTTCAGCTTCCGAATCTGTGCTGCATCCCTGGCCGGTCAGTTTGCTTTTTGATTCCCCAATAAATCCATCTTTTTGCTTGAGACTGTCTCTGAGTGGTAGACTCTTAGAGGGACATGGAATCTCCTTCCTCGAACCCCGTAACACTAACATTTGGGAGAAAATATTGCTATAAATATCTATGGCACCATCAAAATCTAAAGTAAGACTTTTAGGCATTCTCACCATGAAGAAAGCATTGTTCCTCACTAATGCTGCTGCTTAGGTACTCCATTCACAGCCTTTTCAGATTTATCAGTCAATGTTATCAGTTCTACTAGCCCAATATCTCTTTGGCTTTGTCATCCCACAGATAAAAACTAGACTATTCTCAAGAAAGGACCTCTCCCTGGGAGCAAGACCATCACGAAAGCAAAACTGGTTCTGGAAGTTCTCATCTGACTACGAAAATCCATTAAACGACAGAGCGTTTACACGTTGGTGAGGCACTCATAAAAATGCAGACTTCAGAGCAAAGGGAAAATCAGAGAGTTGTAAATGGCTTGGTGAGACATCAATGTCAGATTAGCTGCCAGATGTTGGCATATCCAAAGTCTAGAAGAACTTGATTTGAATTCTGATTCATCTGAAGAGACAGCATGATAATTATTACCTTTCCAGGGATTACTGACCCACAGACACTACTGAATACGTCTCTCAATTAAGAAATATTTGAGCTAGGGACTCTAGTTCCTGGCTCAGAGAAATCACTCAATTAATGCCAGCTAATTAATATTATGATTGTGCTGAACTGAGAAATAAATTGAAATTTTCAAGTTGAAAATGAAATCAAGTGTTACTTTGGCATTTGCTAATTCACTTATTGAGTATAATTCAGACTGTACACTTCTTTCAATCCTGGCAAATTCATGACACAATGGGAATCTCCCTGATCATGTTACATATGGCAAGGTAGTACTATGGCTCTGATCATATATGTTCTTTGATCATATATGTTCTCTGGCCATGTTTAACAGTGATATTTTGGAAATGTGATTTAGCTAAAGTTTCTCTTCAGTTAGAATCTCAAACTCATAAAAGAGACCGACCACTTTTCTGCCTTTAAGAATAACTCATAGTTGTCATCTTAGAAACCTATGACATGTTCTAGACATTGGAGGTCTCATACTTACATAATAGAGAAGCTCCTCCAAATTACATTGATTTTTTTCAGCATTCCTATAGAATAAGTATTGTTTCTTTTTTTATATATGATGAAACAGACTCAGAAAGCTGCTCCCACTGTGTGTAGTAGCCATTAACCAGTGGCTTGTGATTTGAACCTAGACTAACATAGAGAGGTTTGTTTTTTTATTGTCAAAGTGATGTACAGAGGTTATGATTACATACATAAGGTAGTGAGTACATGTTTCTACCTCCCTCATTTTTCTCCCACCTTCCCTCCTTCCCAATTCCCCCATAGAGAGTTTTTAATATCTACCATGCATAGTTTTCCCACTAGTAGAAGTTCAGTGTGAACTTCATCCCCCTCTTTGCATCTTTCTGTGCATCAAGAAGCTTCACAAATGTGGTTCCTTAGACTGAATGACTGAGTGAACTTCAATGCAAGGACTGTTAGGTTTCTCTGAGATTCTCTTTCATTGATAAATCTCTCAAAGGGAATAGTCCAGGAATAATAAATCAAGGCATCTTGGGGACCCATGAGAATTTACCTCTGTGATTGATGGGGAATGAGCTGGCTGTCACCTGCATACATAGTAAATAAAGCCATGGAAATGCATGTGATTGCCACCTGAAAATTGACATTGGTTTGTTCATTTTCTTAGGGGGAGAATACAATTGAAATGAAGGTTGCTAAGAGGAACTATAAGAATGATTGATAGAAAGATACAGCGTTTAGATTAGAACACAAGAAAGGAGAATGGAAGGTTTTATATTTATTATATTACAAAAGCTTCAAAGTATGCCAGCACTATAGAACACAGGGAGAAAGAGACAGAGCCAGGAGGGAGGGAGAGAGGGAGGGTGGGGAAGAAGGAGAGAGAGGAGGGAGGAAGAGAAACAGATGTGCTCTCTGCCCTTAAGGAGCCAATGATTTAATTAATTGGTTAAAAATTAATTTGCCCTGCGTTGAAGAGCATGCACATGAACAGCCCCTGCTGTTCACATGTTCATTGCTCACGTCCACCTTTGCTGATCATTTCATAGAATTTGTAAATTGGTCTTCTCAGAAGAACATCCAAGCTCTCCTGATCAGGAAAGGTGAGACAGGAGACAAAGTATCACATGCCCAATACAGGCAGGCAAGTAATTCTCTAATGTACAAATAAAGGAATATCAAAAAAGTTATCTTTTATTATTGAACAAAGGAAAACAGATAATGCTTGTAGTAGTAAAGAATCTTGGTATGGGATTTTAATAAGGAAATAATTTAGAGAACTGACATAAAGGAAGAGACACACTGGGGTTATTTAAACAGCGCTTTCTCAGTCTTATGGTTTACTCCAAAATATGTACTTTTTCTCTTCGGTTGTATGTGAGATAGATCACAGACATTATAAAATGTTTGATATAAAATCGTCCAGTTTCCTTTCAAGTTAGGGGAGGGCTTGGCAAACTCTTTAGAAATTATTTCTATATCAGCTTCCAAATTACAGTTACATGGAAATTATAATGAGATAAAGTAAGCACTGCATAAGGAGGAAATAGCAGGTGGCGAAAGTTTTATAAGGTGAAAGGAAAACATTCACTTGAAATATCATAACAAACCATACATTTGGACCTCTATAGGAAATTGTGAATAGTCCCCTTTGTGAAGAGGCCAGCTGGAATGGGTTGTGCTTTTAAAAGTCTTTTCTAATTAAGTGTTCTGAACCTGACTGTAGGGTGTGGGATTGGCTGTGTCCTTGACGCCCAAGCCATTTCCAGCATTTACTTCCAGTTGGAGAACTTGAGTACGAAACCACACTTCTAGCTTTTCAAGTTTGAGCTGTTAAGAACTTGCTAATAACGGTGGGCTTATCATCTCTTATGAAAATACTTTTCTTTCCCAGAACAGCTCCCAGAGGGTGACTTGGCACAGAGCCCCCATTTCACAGGGGAGGCATTCGCCTACATGTACGTCAAGTAATTCTGAATGAATTAATGCTCGCTACAACCACAGAACATGTCCTTCCTAATGAAATTCCCCAGTGCGAAAGCCATCCCCCACAGACCTCATGACTATAGTGAGCAGTGGAGAGTCCAAGCTTAGAATTCTGCCAGCGGCCCTTTGCCATTCAGACAATCACAACCTGTCTTCTTGCTTGATTGAGTTTGAGGGCCAATAATGACGGGCACTCACATTTAATGACAGTTTCACTTTGAAGTATTCAGAAGAACAAAAGATACCCTAAGGACCAAATAATGCTCTCCCCAGATTATTGTGATCACCCAGGATCAGAAGATGAAACAGGAAGACTGTTTGGTAGTGTGAGCTATTTTTTACACATCAATACATTGGCTCTTCCTTTCCAGACACAGGATGTCCCTGGGACCTGGCTAAATGAGAAGGTTAGGAAGTTCTAATCCTTTCTTCTGTTGACAAACAGAGGTGATATTTTTATTACATACCCTTCTCCTCAGAAGAAGCTTCAAAGATGCCTTGTGCCCAGGACCAGATGGGCTTTAAAACCCTCTGAAGTAGCATTTTACATCTGGACTGATATTTTCCACTAATCCTTGAAGACTGCATTATGCACATTACCTTTTCATAGCTGAGGTTAAAAAAATTCCCTTGTACAGCCAATAGGGTCCTTTTAAAATTATTATTATTTTTGGATTACTGTCAGTTAAATGTCTTGATTTAAAGGTGTCAGTGGGGAGGCGGGGAACCCTAACAGAACTTCATTTGAAAAGGAAAGGTGCCAAAAGACACAATGGTTTCAGGTCAAAATCAATTCAGTTCACACTTATGTTTTAAAGACAGGGTCTCTCTATATAGCTGAGTCTTACCTGCAACTCACAGTCCTTATCCTTCAGCCTTCTACATGTAGGCCAGCATGGATGTCCTTTGCTGTTAACCAAAGGGTCAATTGTGACTTCTGCAAAGTTTTTTAAAACAAAGACAAAAATAATACTTCAGTCAATTTGGGATTAAAATACATATATGAAAGAACACATCAAATTAATTCTTAGCTAATTAAGAGCCAAAGTATATTGGTGAGAATAACCTATTAAAATTCAAGGAGGAAATGAACAGAGTGCAAGCTCACTTTGAATTTAAAAAGTCACTTTTATATGAGTTTAGGTATCTGAAAGGAAAAAAAAATAGTACTTTAAGTTTGGTTCCCTGACTATATTTGTCCGCTTACTTGGGGAGATTTTCTTTTGCATTTTGTACTTATTTACATTTGTTTTTTTTCCATAATCATCTCTTACCCCATATGCTCATCTCTTATTGAATGATTTGTACAATCATAATGTCGTTTCAATATGGCAGATTGAATCCAGTCTACTTGGTACAGTACTAATAATTTTGATGTTTCTAGTATACAAATGACTATGACTTGCAAAACAGATCCAGCATCAGCATATGGACTAAAGAGACCAGACAACACACGTTTGGAATTAACAATAGCATCTGAGATGTATATGATGTTAATAATAGTATTGTTGCTATTAAAGGAAGTGTTCCAGAAAGACTTGTTCTCCAAATTATTTGAGAATAACACCTTGAATTCTGTAAAGAAAAAATGAGACTGTGGAGTACAAACTAATTGTCTCTCAAATCTGTATGAACTGATTTCTTGCAAGAGTGCATAACTTCACCGACAGCATTGGTCACACATAGAGCACAGCTCAGTGCTGACTTGGTGGAGAACATTTCGTAGTAGTGCATAAAAAAGAAAAAAACTTGTTGTCACCTTGAAAATTCTGTCATCATGACTAGAAAGCATGAGATTAATTGCCTAATAAATGCATCTTTGGAAATTTCTCCTATAGGCTAGGAAATAAAACACACATACACCTCACATGAGAAAAACCTAATTAAAACCCCACCCCACCCCACCCCAAAGAAAACCCTGTTAGTACATCTCATACAAGCACAGGCCATGTATAGTTTATAGTTTATTGGGTGAAAATGTTCTAATAATATCCACTATATCCTGTGAACTGTGTTTTGGCAGAAGAAGAATATTGTAAAATGTCCAAAAGGAAGATTGGTTGAGATCAGAGGTCTACAATCATCCACTTTTAAGAAGAGGCAGATGTAATATTCTGTTGCAGGCAGTGTCTGACCCTCTCAGCTGCACAATGATCTGAAAGTAATATCCCAAAGTGAATGAGAAAGAAGCTTATCAATAACCCAAGGGTGGCAGCTTTTCTTTGTTTGGCAATTTGTCTCTGATGATAGACTCCTGGGGACTTCGTTTCATTTTAGACACAACATGCTGCCCCCCCACACCCCCCTATATAAGCATACTATAAATAAAAGAACTATTTTTGTGATACAAGGAGATTATCTCAATGTCACACATTTCCCATTTTCAATCACTTTGGGCAATTATTTATATAGCAACTTAAAAGAAAAACTAGACTATTTAATCCAACACATTGGAAATTGTTACTTGATTGTATCAGGATTCTAACACATCCCTCTTCAAAATGAGCAGAAACATCTCATTACCTAAGTTTTACCTTGGGAAATAAGGGGCTGATTTTCAGTAGAAATTTTCCATCTGAAAAGCCTAAAGAGAATGGACTAGAACCTAATTTCTAGGGACTTCCCCACCACCGTCTCTGTATATCCATATCAGGTAATTGAAAAACAAACAGATATAGAAAATCTCTCTGAGAATATTAAATTAATCCTCTGTGAAATTTCATTATTTTATCCATAAATGGCATGGCAGGGGTTATAAATGTAGGAAGATAGCAATTGTATTAGAACTAGCTGTAGTATAAAATTTTGAAGTATTAAATTTCATTATCAAGACAGATTTAGAGACACCCTATAAATGTAGGATTCAATTTTTGATTGAATCCAAGCCACATCCCCAATCACATGACTACTTTGTACATTAACACACAGATGGGAAAAAACTAAAACAAAAACAACTCCTGGTACCCATTTTAGCAAACTTTTAGTTAAAGACTTGCTCAGTAAACCTAAAAGTCAAACCAGGTCTTAACCAATTTGATATCCCTTCACAGAGTTTTGTGGGTAGAACCTTGACTACTTTTTTATTCATGAGTGAAAGTGGAAGTGTCAATATATGGCCTAAGGCATTCAGAAACATACTTGCTAAATTAAAAAAAAACCTTATCAGTTTCTTCAAAATAAATAATGTATTTTCATCAAATTGAGTATGCTAAACTGTGAGGAAGGCAAGTGCTAAGGAAAAGAAATGAATCCCTGTGAAAATGTGCATAAGTGATGACAGGGTCAATAGATGGCAAGTCATTAGAGGACAAGTTGAGAGAAAGAGCCTCAAGAATTAGGAAGGATGATGTTTGATTAAACATGAAGAGGATCTATAGCAATTATGAATATTTCCAATTAGTAACCAGTGAAAATGTCCCCCACCCCAGTGAGAAAAAGTCCCTGCTGTGGTCTTTTAGTTGTATTAATGCTGAGTTTCATCTGTACTTAGGGTATAAATTCTACACTATGACTTACTTGAGGGCTATGTGTATCTCCCTCCATTCATCCCTTAATGTCTTAGACACACAGACTCCATCCAGGATTTCAGCCTTTCAGTAACAGAAGGCAAATTTTCTATTTTGTTAAAAAATATTGATTTTGTTCCTCCAATTTTGATGCAATTTAGCAACAGAAAAAAATGACTTCTGGAAACATAAAGGTCCAGGAAGCACCATTAATCTGTCTACCATAGAGGCAATAATTGCATTTACCAAGTCTGTCCGGTAATTATTTGGACCTCTGCAGTCTACTATATCTTGTAACTTTTTCAGGAAACTTGAATAGTAACTTATGGTTAATTTTGTTCAATTTCAGTTCTCTGGTTTATATTTGATTAATTGTAGTTCTTTGCACAATAACAGTTTGCCATCACTATTCCATGACCTTCAGATGTGCATTTATTACTGGAACAATTGGTAAATAGCTTGCTGGAACCAAGGTAAACATTCATCTAAATACATGTAATATATGTTGTGATTGCTTATTTTCATCAGAGTTACAGATATCTTCCCATTGTTGAAAGTCCTTTCCCCTTCTGACTGGAAGTGTCTTACACCAGATTTGAAGGGCTACCAGCTTTTCCTCCTAAGATATTTAGAATCTGTTTCACATAGGTTAAAAATTTAAATTGTGATTGTATATGTCCAGGTAAAGTTCAAGTTCAGAAAAGGTCTGAGAATGTCTTAAGTGCATACCTCAAGTAGATTATTGACATAGGGACAATCTGTGATTTGAAAAAAAATAAGTGGGGCACTAATGGCCCATGCCTGTAATCCTAGCTACTCAGGAGGCTGAGATCTGACTATTGCAGTTCAAGGCCAACCCAGGTGGGAAAGTCCAGGAAACTCTTATCTCCAATTAACCACCAGACAGCTGGAAGTGGAGCTGTGCCAGAAAGTGGGAAAGCCTTGAGCAACAAAACTCAGGAACAGCACATAGGCCCTGGTTTCAAGCCCCAAGACAAAAACAAAACAAAACAACAACAACAAAATAAAAAAAATAATAATCCCAACAAAAGCTGCTGAGGAGGAAGAATCCTGTTCCCATCATTAATATCACACTTAACCCATGTGTCCAGTTTTCAGCAAAACAAAGCATAAAAAGGAAGAATAAAACACAGCATTTTTGGGCTGGGGATATGGCCTAGTGGCAAGAGTGCTTGCCTCGTATATGTGAGGCCCTGGGTTCAATTCCCCAGCACCACATCTACAGAAAATGGCCAGAAGTGGCGCTGTGGCTCAAGTGGCAGAGTGCTAGCCTTGAGCAAAAAGAAGCCAGGGACAGTGCTCTGGCTCTAAGTCCAAGCCCCAAGACTGGCAAAAAAAAAAAAAAAAAAAATACAGCATTTTTTAAAGAAAAATTGCAGTCTCTGGAAATCCTAGATAGCAGACATATTACACAAAACTTTGAAGAACTATCTTAAAGATGTACAAAGAATGAAAGTAAGATATGTTGGAAGTCAAGAAGATGATTCCTGATGGGCTGGGAATGTGGCTTAGCGGTAGAGTGCTTGCCTAGCATTCATGAAGCCCTGGGTTCGATTCCTCAGCACCACATAAACAGAAAAAGACAGAAGTGGCGCAGTGGCTCAAGAGGTAGAGTGCTAGCCTTGAGCAAGAAGAAGCCAGAGACAGTGCTCAGGCTCTGAGTCCAAGCCCCAGGAATGGCAAAAAAAGAAAAATAAAAAGATGATACGTGAACAAAAAGGAAATATCAATAAAGATGATAAAAAAAAACAAAAAAGAAATTCTGGACTGGAAGCAGCACAGCAACTGAAATGAAGACATTTTCTGCAGGTGTTCAGAGGCAGATATGAGTAGACAGAACAAAGAATCAGTAAATGGGAACAATGAAAAGCATTAAGTGTGAGGAATGGAATTCAGAAAAAGACTGAGAAAAATGAACAGTCTAACAGAACTATGGGATGACCAATGTATGCCCTGTGGAAACTTCTGAAGAAGAGAGGAACAGAAAAAGAGAATATTGACAAGAGAGTGGCTGAAATGCTTCTGAGTTTGTTGAAAAATGTGGACATAATGATCCAAGCTTAGTGGACACTGTTAGCCAGCTTTTGCAAGACTCTAAGGAAATACTTAAGGCAATTGGTAAAGACAAAAATGTTTATATTTGAATTACAAATTTTGGAATTTCCTGTCCAGATTTGGTGGCTTAATTGCTTGGGGCCTCTACCTCACACAGCATATCATGGCTGGATGATATGGGGAAAAATAACACTTACATCACAGGCCACAAAGCACAGGACGAGCCAATCCCACTTGAGGTATGCTCCAATATCTAAGAGCTTTCCTTAGGGCCCCACCTCCCGAAAGTCCATGTCATCCTCTAATTGCACCACCAGGGGAATAGGGTCTTTACCACAGGAATCTTTTGGGGTCATTTGACAACCAAATTATAGAAAGCTCTCAAATTCATGTGAAAACATCTTTAATTGAGTTGCAAAAGAGAATCTTGAAATCAGAGTGATCTGTTATATGCAAAGCAATGTCAGATTATTAGATATTTAAGATGAAAAATAAAAGTTATTAACTTTTTCAACAGAAACTTTAAATTCTAATTCTGCATATATTCAAAGTATTGAAAAATAACCCAAACTCTCACATATGGCTCCAAATAATTCCAATAACAGGGTTGTAACTTTAAAAAAATTAAATGGTACCCCCATCATTGTAATCACACATATACAAAAATATTATACCCAAAAGAAATAAGAAAGATATTTAAATATCTCAGTAAACAAAATGAGCTAAATATAAAAGGAGACAGTGATGTAAGAATTGAAGGAGAATAAAACAGCTGTAAGTTGTACAGAAAACTATAGCTAAATCATGGAAATAAATTCCTTTTTAATAAGAATTTCTTTAAATGGATTAATCTCTCCAGCCAGAGACATAGTGGCAGAATGTTTTAAAGAGGTACACTAAAACTATGTCTGTCTAAAATGTCTTTAGACACAAAAATGCGAAAGAGTTAAATCACGAGGATGGAGAAAGGTAATTCATACAAATAGAGAGACATAACAGAGTAGGAATGGCCATACAAAATAGTTTTGAAGGAAAAAATATCATGGGAGACAAATATTATGCAGTTCAATACAGAAAGGAGATACAGTGATTATAAACATTTATATATTTAGTAGAACCCAGGCCATCATGCATGCTGGGCAAGCACTCTACCACTAAGCCAGATTCCTAGCCCCTCCTCATTTTTATTATTATTATGGTACGGGAGGTTCTATCTGGAGCAATTAGACAATAAAAAGGAATCAATTGTTTCTAAGTTATAAAGAAAGTTTACAGATATAAACTGTAACCTTCCAGCAGTAAGACTGTTATATTATTTACAGATGATTTGATCTCAAGTATAAAATACACTAAAGATTGCCCCACAATAAAACCCTGTTAGAATTAAGAAATTAGTTCTCAACAGTAACACAATGTAAAGTGAACAGACAAAATTAGTTGTATTTCTTGGACTAACAATAAACAAGTATGATAGGAGAACTCACAGTTCCTTAATTTCAAATTGTATAAAAACTATAGGGAACAAAATAATGAGATACTGGCATAAAAAGCAGACACATAAACTTAAGACATAGAATGAAGCGATCACAAACTCTCACACATGTATGGTCAAATGATTTTTTTACATGTTTGCCCAGACTATTTAAAAGGGAAAGGACATTCTTTTTCAAACAATAGCACTAGGAAGCCTGTCTATATACATGCTTAAGAATTATGTGAAACTCTAACCCTAACACCATATACAAAAATTAACTCAAAATGGGCAACAGTGTAAGTATCTTGACCTAAGCCAACAACCTCTTCAAAAAATATATAAGGTGAAACTTTGTGACACTGGATTTGGCAATATTTCTTTTGGATATGACCCCAAAGGCACAAGCAGTAAAGAATAGACAAATTGAATTTCATGGAAGTTGAAAGAAATTGTGTACCAAAAGACATCAACAAGAAAAAAGACAAGTTATACAATGAGAGAAAATTTTAGGAAAGCATATATCTAAACACTGTTTAGTATCAAGAATTAGATATCTCTTTAAACTCAACAATAACAAAAAAATCAATGCCATCTGATTTAGAAAGAACAAGTAACTTGAAAATGCATTTCTTTAAAAACATACTAATATACAATAAGTACATATATAATTATTCTACACATCATTAACTAGGGAAATAAAAACCAAAACTGCCAAGAATTACAACCACATACCTTTAAGTTAGTTACTGTCAAAAATTAAAACAAAAACTATAACAAGACTAGAGGAAGTGGAATCCTATGCACAATAGGCAGGAATGTTAAATGTTACAGTGATGTGGAAAGCAATATGAACATCCTATAAAAATAATATTAAAACGGGGGGGGGGCTGGGAATATGGCCTACTGGCAAGGGTGCTTGCTTCGTATACATGAAGCCCTGGGTTCGATTCCTCAGCACCATATATATAGAAAATGACCAGAAGTGGTGCTGTGGCTCAAGTGGCAGAGTAGCTAGCCTTGAGCAAAAAGAAGCCAGAGACAGTGCTCAGGCCCTGAGTCGAAGCTCCAGGACTGGAAAAAAAAATTAAAATGGAACTTTTTATAATCTAGTTATTTTACTTCTTTTTATTTTCTCAAAGTAATGGGCAACAGAATGTCAAAGCAATACTTGTACTCTTTTATTAAATGGCATAATTATTCACAAACCTAAATTGTGGCAGCATCCCAAGTATCCATTATCAGATAACTGGATAAATAAAATAGGGTATGTGCTCAAAATGGAATATTATTAAGCTCTAAAAAGGAATCATTTTCATGAATGCTAAAAAATAATCTTGAGGACCCTTCACTTATGCTGTCAGTCACAAAATACAAATATTAGGGGGTTGGACTGAGGCAAATATGGGCTGTTGGCTACCACAAACAGTCTTGTTTCTACAAGATGAAAAGAATTAATGGAGATGAATGGTGGTAATGAATGCATACCTTATTATTGTATTTAATATCATTAAATATACTATTAGAAATCATTAAGATGGTAAATTTTATGACATACATACATATATAATTATCACTATATTAATAAAGGGAAAGATGAATCAGCATCCATTTATTAGGCTCTCTTAATTCACAACATGAATAGAACTTTTGTATTTCCCTATGATTTCCTATGCTTCACTCATGATGTCTCTCTAATGAGTGAGCCTATGAATTCCAGTTCTGCTCTAAAGAGGCTACAAAAAGATTTGGTCATCAATATTTACCTTGTGCCTTTCATCAATATTTCTTTATCCTGGACAGATAGCCTAATGCCTAAAAGCCTGACCCAAGATCAAGTGACTTCCCAGGAGAATTGTTAGCATTATCCTTATTCCTTACCTGACCCAGAAAGGTATTAGCTTCAGCATATCAGGCAGGTGGAACACGTGGGATGTCACTCAACAAAACACACAGAAGGGGCTGGCAATGTGATGTGGCTTAGCGGTAGAGTGCTTGCTTACCATGCATGAAGCCCTGGGTTCGATTCCTTAGTACCACATAAACAGAAAAGGCTGGAAGTGGCGCTGTGGCTCAAGTGGTAGAGTGCTAGGCTTGAGCAAAAGAAGCTTGGGGACAGTGCCCAGGCCCTGAGTTCAAGCCCCAGGACTGGCCAAACACACACACACACACACACACACACACACACACACACACACACACACACACACTAAGAGCAATGTGTTATTACAGATGCACACAGAGAAAGTCCCAAAGGAAAGGAGTTGTGTGGGAAATGTGTGCTCAACCACTAAAGAACTGGACCTGAAGGTCAAGGTCTAACCAAAGTCTAGGGAGTAACCCATGAGGTTTCCCATGGGGGTCTTGGTTGGTGTCTTTGGAGCAGGCAGCTACTCATGCCAAGCATCATCCTGTGGCTCAGAGCTAGTCACTATGGCATGTTTGTAGTTCAGGAAGGTATACAAAGCAGTGGGAGACAAGACAGTATATTGCATGTAGGTGTCCCATGGGTGGTAGGCAGCAGGAGGCAGCTGTATAAAGGGGATGTCTGGATAAATCACATTGAAAAAACTAACAAAAGGTAGAAAACTAGAAATCACAAGCATGACTGGGCTGATTCTGCTAGGAGGAAGTTAAACTTCCACTCAAAATGGATGCAATTACAACATAACATTATAAAAATTCACCCTGGCTGGAAACTGGAGTCACGGGAAGGCTGCTTATAGCCATGCCTGGGAGTCAAATTCTAGCTGATAATGGTTATCAGCTGGGTTACATTCTGGGGCCGTGAACCAGGTCACCTACAAATGACCTCTCTGTGTAGACTGGAATTCCATACAACATGGTGGCAGCAATCCAAAAGCCAGTGACCCCAGAGAGAAAGAGTCAGATTGAAACTGTATCACCTTTTGTGTTCTGGCCTTACAAGTGTTGTTTTCATTTGCTTCTACTTATTGAACAGTCAAAATGACCTAGATTCAGTTGATGGAAATTAAACTCTACATTTTGATAGGAGGAATTCCAAGGTTCTAACACTGCAGAAGTAGAAATAGGACTGTGAAGATTTTTGGAATGTACACTTAATAGTTTGTATTTACCTTCATATTATTGTTATTATAAAGGGGGATATATGCAGAGGGGTTACAGTGACATAAGTCATGTAATGAGTACATTTCTTTTTGTTCAGAGTCACCACTTCCTTCATTTTCTCCTTATCTTTCCCCTGTGATCTCAACTTCATAGGATGTACAATAAGAAGATTATGGTCCAAATTCTGTCCAAATGATAAGTGTAAGACCCTATTCAAAGAATCTCCAGAACTGAAAGGCCTAGAGGTGTGGCTCAGAGAATAGAATGAGGGCTTAATAAGTGCAAGCCCAGGAGTTCAAGCCCTAACATAACCAAAAACAATGAATCCACAAAATCATAAGAATATTTTGAAAATCATGAGGACTTTATTACTCTATTGTTTGGAATAGTAAAATTCAAAAGCAAAGTAAATGGCTAGAACTAGAAGCCTGTCTATTTGGCACATTTATATGCTCTGCAGATATTCTAGCATATAATTTATATTTTGTAGCTATTAAAATATACTTACTTTCATGGAAGTATTCTTTTGTTTTAATAATATATAAGAAATAATTTGAGTAACCAACCCATTTTCAAAAAAGATAAAATTTGTGTTCTTTCAAATTTAATTTAATTTTGTTGTAAAGGTGATATACAGAGAGGTTACCATTATATAAATAAGGTAATGAGTATATTTGTTGTTGATCATTGTTATCTCCTTGCTCTTTTTCTCCCACTATCCTTCCCTGTTGTCTCCTCCAACCCCCAAAGTTGTAAAGTTCCATTTCCAACCTAGTGTCTTGTGAGTGTTGCTGTTGCATTGGTTCACCTTTGCCCTTGTTTCATCATTTTGTCTTTCCTCTTTTCTTGCCCTAATCAGATATATATATATATATGACACAGGGTACCAGACCCAAAAACAGTGACCACAAGGGATAATCCAAAGGAAAGAAGAAGAAGAAGAAGAAGAAGAAGAAGAAGAAGAAGAAGAAGAAGAAGAGCTTCAGATAGTAAATTAAAAACAACCACATCATCAACAAAAAAATAAGCCTCTTGTTTCCATATCTTGGAGTTAATTTCAATTACCATCATTTTATATGATCATATGTACATATCTCTTGAGCTATTGTGATCCTCTGCTAGGACTATCCTAGACAAATTACAAATGAGGGAAACCATGGAGCCTGTTTCTTTGTGTCTGGCTTACTTCACTTAAGATTATTTTTTCCAAGTCTTTCCATTTCCTTATGAATGGAGCGATGTCAAAGGAATTCTATGCTTCCATGAGAAAAAAAAATTCTGTTCTTGATACGTCTTTCTATTGTCCCTTTCCCATTCCATACACAATCTCTAGGAATGGTGTGTGTGTGTGTGTGTGTGTGTGTGTGTGTGTGTGTGTGTGTGTGTATGCTAGTCCTGGGGCTTGAACTCCAGGCTTGGGCACTGTCTCTGAGCTTTTTTTTTTTGCTAAAGGCTAGTACATTTCCAGTGACTGTTCTTTTCCACATTGCTATCCACTATGTAAGTCAAGAAGGTAAGCTTTAGACAGACTAGAATATATGAGAAAATCTTGAAAGATGGAAAATAAAAGGAAGACAACTGGGCAAAATTAATGTCTGCAAAGAAAGATTACATTTTTGTTGCTATTATTAGCAAATTTGTGAGCAATACCAAGAAAGCTGCATACACAAATGCAATAGATACTGGGAGTAAGATAGATCCTATGTTTATTAGTCAGGAGGTAGAGATTTGAGGCTCATAGTTCAAAGCTAGCCCAGGCAGGAAAACTGACCCACAAAAAGCCAGAAGTAGAGGTGTGTCTCATATGGTAAAGCATCATCCTTGAATGAAAAAGCCAAATGAAATCAAGAAGTCCTTATTTTAAGCCCCAGTACACACACACACACACACACACACACACACACACACACACACACACACACACACACACACGGTCCTAAAAGGGATGTGTACTGGGTGATCTGGAGGCAAAGGCAAACTTCTGTTTCTCTCTGTCAGGCTAAATTCACCAGGTTAAGTGTGACGGGAGGCATTAAGTAGTGGGAGCTTGGATTCATAGGAGTCCTTTGGTGCTGCTGACTTCCATGGTACTCATAGGTAGTAACTCGCCATGAGTAATGAAGATTTGCAAAGAAAACCTAAACTGGGAAAAAATATTTAAGGCCTGCTCCAGTCCTTACAGCAGAGAGACATAATAGGTGACTGTGAGAAAATGCTACTCTGCTCCTGAGTCACAGGTGACTGGTAGTTTGGACCTATGGATAGGAACATGTAACGGCAACCACACTAACTACTCAGACTTGTTGAAAATAATGCTCACATTCTCACCCAAGAGACAACCTGCATTCAGCCTATTGAAAGCATATTTGGAACAAGTTCTTAAATGCTTTTTGCTGTCATAAATTAACCAAAAGTAGGAGAGAACCCAGGCATATCTGCCTTGGTTTTGTGTTTGCCATTGCTCTAAATTATTCTGTCTACAGTCACTTTGCAATTACCTTAATTCCAGGAAAGACAGGACTGATCCATGACATATATGTGAAAGGGAGAAGCGCCACCTCTAATGAACAGCATAGCCTTACAGGATAAACCATTCCAAATGAGGATAATTACCTGTAATAATGAGGCTGTATGCTGGGGTAGACGTAATCATCTCATGGGAACAGATTGTTCCCCCTGCAGGACAACAGTGATGATAATTTCTCTGGAATCCTTGGAGAACCAGAACTGAGAAAATGACAAATGAGGACCACTCTTAAACTGTACATACCTTTGGCCTCTTTCTCCCCTTTCTCCTCCTATTTAAGCCTACTTTAAGCTCATGTCTACACTCCAAAGAGGGCTGAAAATGATGTCTTCCTGTGCCTGTGCCACCTGATAATTTCCCTTTTCTCTGTCTTTAATTATGTTTCCATTTGGTGTGTAGGGACAAAGTGGCCAGATCAGATATTTTCCTAGTAAACTCTCTTGTCATTATTATTATACTTTGCATCTTTCCTGCCTTCTCCTCTCCCTCGATACAAAGACCCAGAGAGACTGTACCAACTCTCCAGTAACAGTACCATAACCATAGCATATCTCTAAGCCACCCCTTCATGACAGGGCATAAATTATGGTAGAGCATCTTATTCCTCCTCATAAGCAGATGAACTGGGCAATCCAGGAAGAGATCACATTTATGAAGACTGAAACAAACCAAGAATCAGCCATCTTTTTAGGAAACCCAATGCTTTGCTGTTCCACTAAGAACAGAGACTTAGGAGAGCAAGAAGGACAGGATGTTGAGAATAAGTACAATATATATCCTCAGAAATGGAAGAAGACAGTTGAGCTATAATGAAATCAACTTGATGATACTGGAAATTAAATTAAAATTGTCATCATTTATATAAGCTCAGTAACTAGGCTGAACAGAAGAAAGGCCATAGTTCAAAAGAAGCTAGTGAAATGTAATATCTATATTAAGCCCAGAAATTTTCTCTCTCTCATCATTTCTCTTGGCCTCCCACTCATTTTTTTCTCTTATTCTTTCATTTATTATTATTTTTTTGGAACAGAGTCTTACTGTGCAGCCCTGGCTGGCCTTGAACTTCCTGTCTTCCCACCTCAGCCTCTCAAGTGCTGGGGTTATAGGTATATGCTAACAACACTTAGCTTGGATGTTATAAATTTTAAATCATTGTAGAAGAAACCTAAATTGCTTGAGAACACAGGCCCTGAAAAGAATTACCTGGGATTAAATGTGAAATGTGTAATGCTATGTGACATTAGACAAATTATGTAATTTTTGGCTAGCTATTTAGCTGTTTTCTCTGAGCTCCAAATACATCCTCTGACACTTCTTGTGAAGCTGGAGCTAGCACTTTGTAAAACATTACTTCTCCATTTCCCATTGGTTTCCTGTAGATTCATGTTATTAAGGGCACAAAAGCATAGCCATTAAGAGGCAGGAGGCAGAAATAAATGTACAATAATATATAGAAAAATAGCAAAAAATTCTGAAGATTATGAAAAGACTTGAGTAAAAGAAAATAGAATATTTTCATGAAGCCAGGCACTGGTGGTTCTTGCTTGTAATCCTAGCTACTCAGGACACTGAGATTTGAGGATCACTGTTCCAAGCCAGCTTGAGCAGGAAGTCTGTGAGACTGTTATTTCCAATAAATCACAGAAAAATCTGGAAGTGGCACAGTGGCTAAAGTGGTAGAGTGCTAACCTTGAGCAAAAAGGAGCCCAGGGACAGCAACCACGCTCAGAGTTCAAGCCCCACAACTGGAAAAAAAAAAAAAAAGTTCATGTATATAAAGTTGAAATACAACAAAATTCTTTCAGAAGCAATAAAGTCAAAGGAATCTCACAAAATTCCCTGCTAGTTTTATATTTATTTATTTATTTATTTATTTGTGCATGTGCTAGGGCTTGAACTCAAGGCCTCACAATCTTGTTTAGCTTTTTTACTCAAGTCTGGTGCTCAGCCACTTGAGCCATACCTTTACCTGGTTTTTTTTGCTGTTTAATTGGAGATAACAATCATACTGATTGGTCTGCTTTAAACCTAGATCCTCAGATCTCAGTCTCTTGATTAGTTAGGGAGCGACAGGAGTATTAAATTTTATTCTTTGTACAGGAAAGAAGAAAATGAGGCACAGGAGGGGTAAGTGGGAGAAAAGGCAGGATGGGGAACATTGTTTAAAAACAAATGCAATCATTACCATAGTTAGGGAACCATAACCTCCCCCCCTGCCCCCGCTCATCACCTTTTCAATAAAGATAAAAATTAATTTAAAAACAAAGAATAAATAAATAAATAAATAAATAATAAAGGCATGGAAGATAATAATGACTTTTAGGGAGATGGCTTTGTAAGATTACCACCTATGAAAGGTTCATTTCAAGGTACTCATAACACATCCTGAACTGAAAACAACCCTTTTTGCCTACTAAGACTTGGTGTAAGAAAAGAATCCCTCTTTCCCATTGTACAAAACTAAGGGTGTGATTTCCTAATTACGCTGAGGTGAATGTGAGTGAGTTGGGTCTTGTGATTCATAGAGACAGAGTAATTTGGATCAAATATTCTCAAGTTATGAATAATCCTGAAAAGGATGGATGAGTGCATAAATGCTGTCTTGTGGGTCTGCTAGTAACATGCAAGTCACTTCTTTTAATTACAGAAGACTACCAACTAACCAGGAGCAGCTCCATGAATGTGACATTTTAAAAGCTACCAAACAACTGTAAATATCTACAATCATCAGAAGAATTATTTTTGCCTCAAAAAATATTAAAATGGTTGAATTTTACCAAAAAAGTAATTAATTAATTTACTGTCTTTGACTTATCTACAGACACATTATTTGTGCCAATATAAATTTTTATTTTAAAGTAGATGAGTTTTGGGAAAGAGATGCACTTTGGAAAAAGGATGCTGGTTGTAGACACACTTATGGTTTTACTTTTGAGACAATTTTTCTTAAACAAAAGGATTGTACTAGTTTGTCAGTGTTGTTAGGAAAGAACAGATTTATCTTAACCACACCAGCTCATGTTATCTTTTTAAGTGAAAGAAAAATCTGGTTTCCAAGGTGCTATATTTTGCATTTTTAACTACTAATAAGGAAAATAATCTTTCCATCTGTTTTCTCTTTGTATTTGTTGAAGAAGATTATAATAGAAAGAAGAAAGGCAATAAAAAAACACCTTGGAAAAAGATAGAAATGAATTGGGCTGGGTGGAAAAGTGAAGACAGCTCGATGATACAAGGAAAAACTGGTAGAAATACTGTTCCAAATATATAGACCTATTTATGCATTTGAATATACATGTGCATTTATATGACTCCATATTTCTTTCTAGTTATTCCCTACTACTAGCTGTCATTATACATAAGTTTTATATTATCCTGACAACAACTGGATTTCTTAGTTTCTTCATTTTTCTGTTAAGAAAACTCAAAACACGATAGTAGTTGTGTGTGTGTGTGTGTGTGTGTGTGTGTGTGTGTGTGTGTGTTGTATGTGCATTAACTAATGTATCCCTTACTCTAATACATGTTTGGGCGACTATAATTTTGCTTCAGGTAGAGAGTCAGTGCTTAAAAAATCAAGATAGATAAGGAAAAGTACATAAAAATGGATCTTCCCAAATTCTGGTAAGATTCCCCCAAATGAGATTCATGTTGGCAGATTGGGATTTTAGTTTAACTTTCTTTACTGAATTGCTAGTTGTTCTTGGCTAACCCCCTACAATATTACTATATTTCCCACACAATAAATTATTCACCCAACTGTGACTTGTGATTAGCTTCAGCAGAGTATTTGCTCCTTTCATCCAAATATTTTACTTTATCTATAAAGATTAATTATCTCTAGTAGCAGTGAATAAACTGGAGCAGAGAAGGAGAAATTTCAGGCAAAGAAATACATTTTGCTTGATCAGTGTTCCATGTTGCTTTTTGTAATTTGTATTCTTTGTCACATTCAGTGTCTTTGGCTAAGGAAGGAGGAGATAGGACACATTGGCTGATCCTTGACTGCCAACACTTTGAGAAGAAGATAGTCAGACTATGGTGATTAATTAAGATACAATTCAATTGTAGTCATACTATTTTAAATTCCCACCATTTAATTTCCACAACAATTTGTTAGACTAGGTAGTCTTGGTTCCTTATTTTACAGATAAGAATAAGTGTGGAGAAGTTAAATAGCAATTCAGAACATTTCACTTCCTTTATATTCACAGACAGTGTTTAGACTTTGAGAAATCTTACGTAGAAATCTTTATTCTAAATCATTGTCTATTTTTTTCTTATACATGTTTATTTATTTAATTTTATCTTATGTGCTTGTGCAAAGGAATTTCAGTTCAACCTATCAGTTTATATATACAATACATATTGATCATTGTCACCCCTTCTGTTGTTCTCTCTCGTGTCTCCCAACACATATTTTAATAAATTATTGTCAAAATTTCAAATGTATGTTCTCTCAAAATGAAGAAGTCACTGATCATAAATATCTATCACATTTGAGAACTAATCATTGTGGTGGTTTTCCACCACAGTTTTTATGAGTATGATGATGAGAGAAAGAGAGAAGGAGAGAGGGAGTGAGGAATCAGAGAAGAGGGAAGGGGAGGGGAAGAAATATCCTTCATTCTCAATGAAGCACTAACAACAATGTGTATCTCATCTCATCAATGGCCAAGAGCGACAATGGGACTCACCAGAGAAGCTTTGGATTAAGGTTGGATTAGGGAGTAAAATGTAATTCAGACACTATACTTCTAAAATGCTTTATTCTTGTATGAATTGCTTAGGTATCTGGTTTTTCTCGTAGTGATACTTTCCACAGTGTACCATATTTCTTTGAAAGAATGAAAATTTCCTTCCCCATATGTCATGAGAAGTTAACACTATCTTGTTTCTCAAATAGAAACAATTATTTTCTTTCAAGATTAATGACCAGAAAATAGCTAATCACGTGGAGTGACTTCTTTCGATCTTCCTGAAAGTATAAGCTACATTCATATATTCATATTGAAGAAAACTCATAAGAATTATGTAATTATGCTTAAGAAAAAGGCACTTGAGAATGTAAATCTAAATGTCTTAATAATATGCTAATATTTTCATGTGTCAGCCTAATGCTTATTTTTATTAGTTATTTTTTACATTGAGTGGAATTGATCCACAAATTCAAAGGGAATAAAACTATCAGAGAAAGAAATTATAATGATATTAATAACAATTATAAGTATACTTTTAGAATAATGTTATTGTATTCTGGAAATCTGAGGGTTATTGCAATATTTTTAATATCTTTAAGTAGTTGTACAAAGGAATTGCCACTCACCAAAGCAGTTTATGAATATAGTTCATCTTGATCAATGTCATCCCTTTCAATATTCTCACCCACCCCTCACAGGCTACCATTTCCCTTACATACCTTAATACTAGGATATGTGTTGAATTTTTTTTGCCATTTAACGTAGCAGTTTATGTGCATCTTGATCTGTGTCATCACTTCAACATCTTCACCTCCTTTGATTCATCCTGTCTCTTGTATTTCTCAGTTCTGTTGTATACACAGTGAATTCTTGCCTGCATTTTCTTCCTTCTCCAATTCATTCTTCTATTCCTCTCCCCTTGGCCCCAAGCTACACTCATGCAAGTACCCATTTTCTGGTACTTACTTGGTTGGGTTTTTTACTTAATCTTTTTAAAGAATCAATAATATTTGCTCTCTCTACAGTTTATAACACTTCAGTTAATTCATTTGTAATCCCTTGCTTATGTTTACTTGTGGATTTATAGGAATGACATACATGTATGTTTACTTGTAGATTTATAGGCACATTCTAGCTATCACAAATCAGGGAAACAATGCAACCTTTTTCTCTGGGTCTGGTTTATTTTGCTTAATATATTTGTTCCCAAATCTTTCAATTTCTTTACAAATGGCACAATATCATTCTTTCTGTTGGATGAGTAGAATTCCTTTGTGTATATATACCACATTTTCTTGATCCATTCATCCATGGAGAGACATCTGGGCTGATACCATATGTTGGCTATTATAAATAATTCTGCAATGAACATGGTTGTGATGGTAACTTTAGTGTGGGTTTTTACTATAATGAATAAATGTCATGGAGTAGAATTACTGGATCACAGGATAACTTTATATTTGCTTTTTTGAGAAATCTCCATATTACTTTCCAGAGTGGTTGAACAAGCTTATGTTCCCATTAAAAATGTACTAGGATTCCCTTTCGACACATCCATGCCATCATTTGTTATTATTAGGTTTTGGGTTTGTTTTTTTTATAATGGCCATTCTAGCTGGGGTGAGGTGGAATCTCAATGTTGTTTTGACTTGCATTTCATTTATGGCCAAAGAGGTTGAACATTTTTTCATGTGTCTATTGCCTATTTTTAGTTCTTTACTTCTGGGAAGTCACTCTTTAAGTCATTAGCACATTTATTAATTGAGTTGTTTCCTTGAGGATTTATTTTTCGAGGATTTAAATCTTGAGCTCTAAGTATGTTTTGTATACTAGGCTCTTGTCTGGCTCTTTAGGCTCTTTAGCTTGTTAGCTATGTCCTTGGATATGCAGAAACTTTTAAGTTTTAAGTAATCCTATTTGTACAATCGTTCTTTGATTTGTTTTGACTCTGGATCTTTAGAAAGTTTTGACTTATGCCTAGGAGCCCTAGTGTTTCCTTTACTACTTCCTGTAATATTTTCATTGTTTTGAGCCTTACATTGAAGTCTCTGATTCATTTTGAATTGATTCTGGTGCTGGGTGATACCTAAGGATCTAACTTCAGTTTTCTGATGTAGATAGCCAATTTTGTCAGCCCCATTTGTTGAAGAGATTGTCTTTCTTTCATCTTGTGTTTTTATTTCCCTTATCATATATTAAGTCTATGGGTTCATTTCTGGGTCTTCTGTTCCATTGGTCCTCAGGCCTATTCTTTTGCAATTTCAAGCTGTTTCTAGTACTATGGTTTTGTAAAAGTTTGAAGTTTATTGATATTTCTCCAACACTATTCTTCCTGCTAAGGATTGTTTTGCTACTTGGGGTCTTTTGTTATTCTATATGAATTGCTTTCTCTACTTCATTGAAGAATGTTTGGGGGATTTTGATGGGTATGGCATTGAATTTGTAAGCTGCATTGGGCAGTATTGCCATTTTCACAATGTTAATCCTTCCAACCCAGGAGCATGGAAGGTATTTCCATTTCCATAAATCTCCAATTTCCTTTTTCAAATGTTTAAAGTTTTAACAATTGAGGCACTTCATGCCTTTGGTTAAATTAATCCCTAAATATTTTAATGTTTTGAGGCTATTACAAATGGGGTTGCTTTCCAGGTTTCAGTCTTGTTCTTCTCATGGTTGGCATATAGAAAAGCCACTGATTTTTTTGTGGATTAATTGTATATACTACTATTTTGCTAAGGCTTAGGATCAGCTCTCATAGCTTGGGGAGGATGCTTTTAAAGACAGGATCATGTCTTCTGCAAAGTGGGATAGTTTTACTTCTTTTTCTTTTTCTATTTGGATCTCCTTCATGCTTTCCTGTTTCCTAATTGCTCTGGCTAGGAATTCCAGTACTATATTGAAGAGGAGTAGAGAGAGTGTACACCATGGTTGCATTCCTGGTTTTAGAGGAAATGGTCTTAGATTTTTACCATTAAGTATAAAGCTGGCTGTCATTTTGTCATATACAGCCTTTATTTTATTGAGGAAGGGTCCATACATTTCTAGATTCTCTAAAGCTTTTATCATAAAGCAGTTTAGACCTTGTCAAAAGCTTTACCTACATCTATTGAGATGATCATGTGATACTTGTCCTTGCTTCTGTTGATGTATTGTATTTTAGTTGACGTACATTGAACTAGCTTGGCATCCCTGGGATGATACCATTTGATCACAGTGTATGATATTTTGGTTAGGTGTTGAATTTGGTTGACCAGTATTTTATTGAAAAGTTTTACATCAATGTTCATCAAAATGATGGGTCCATACTTCTCTTTCTTTAGTGGGTCCCTATCTAGTTTTGGGATGAGTGTAATGCTGGCTTCTTAGAATAAGTTTGTGAGTGATGTTTCCTTTTCAGTTTTATTGTTCATTTAGCATTGTTTGTACTCTCATGACTTCTTCATCTATTCTTTGGTTACTGTCAATCCATTCGTGAATTGTCTTACATAGACTTTCTATCTTTTTATTAATCATATCAGCAGTGTTTTTTGTTTTTTAGGGATTTTTAGGACAGTCCTTGGGATTGACCTGTAAGCTTGGGGTGCTGTCCCTTAGCTCCTTTTGGAGCTAAAGGCAAGCCCTTTACTGCTTGAGCCACAGTGCTACTTCTAGATTTTCTGTGATAAATGGAGGTAAGAATCTCACAGACTCTCCTGCTCAGGTTGGCTTTGAACCATAATCTTCATATCTCAGCCACCTTAGTAGCTAGAATTACACATGGGAGCCACAAGGACTTAGCTTATCAGCAGTGTTTTTATTATATTTTTAAAACTTCTTTCTAGGTCCCTGATTGTCTGCTCTATTGTATGGTTATTTTCTATGGGTATTAAACTTCCTTGAGTTGCCTTTTTTCTTGTATTTATGTTGCCTACTTGGAAACCCTTTTGGTTTTAATTTTTGGGGACTGATCTTCCTAATAGGTTCACTACATTCTTGGTTATTTAGCTAGTCACTGGTTTGATCTTCTGTTTTGATTTGCTTATCTGGGGTCAGATTTTGTAAAGATCATTAAGTGTAGGATTAGACTTGTGGTGAGGTGCCATGATGTTAAAACTTTTCTATCAGTTCAAAAAAGATTGAGGTTATTAGGCAAGGTGAGGGATGGAGTGAAGCAGTTTTCCAGAGAGATCTATGAGGGAGAGAGATCTAATGTTATAGAGGAACTAGGAGAGGAAGGCAAAGTAGAGGGCAGGAATAATTGCAAAGAAAGAGACAGATGAGGAATAGAGACCTTCTGGTCTATACTACTGAAGAAAATTGAGTTGAGGGGACATGCATCAGACTCCCTAACCACTAATATTGCCTACTGTAAAAAGCCCAAGTCAGTTGTGGGCATTCCTTTAAATATACCTTTACTTTTTGGTGGAAAAGAATATTATAATGAAGAAAAGATTATGGATAGTTGTACCCAATGGGTAAAATCAGTTGTAAGAGTGAAACCAAAATAAAACAAAATATTGTAGAATTGCTCTGATTTGTCTGACTTTTCTTCTTTAAACTGATTTCCTAAAATCAAATTATATATCATGTGGTCTTTATTTGCTTTTCTAAGGTACTGATATGGTTGAACACATTTATTAGCTATTTTTGTTAACTTCACTGTACATAGTTGCTTTCTTATACCCCAATTTTTCTATTTGCATAATATACCTATCTATCTATCTACCTGCCTGCCTATCTACCTGCCTATATGTGTATTTATACTAGGGAATTGATCCAGAGACTTGGTCATGCTAGGCAAACATTAGGCCACTGAGATAGCATCTTAGCCTTTCAATTTAGTATGCCGATATAACTAAGGTTAGTAGGGTTGAGTGAGAAAATGAAGGAAAAGAAGTATTGAAAATTCAGTTTATGTACATGGATGACATACTAGAAATTATTCATATGAATCTTCTAGTTTAGGGTAGAAAATGTCGTGTACACACTTTTTCTCACAGCTTAACCAAACTTGCTTTTTTAAACTAAAACAATGAAAATCCTACTTTCTTTCTTTCTTTCTTTCTTTCTTTTTGGGGTGAGGGTTGCCTATTTTGGGGCTTGAACTCAAGGCCTGGGTGCTGTCCCTGAGCATTTTTGCTCATGGTGATCATTCTACCACTTGAGCCACAGCTCCACTTTTGGCTTTCTTTGGTGGCTAACTGGAGACAAGAGTATCAAGGACTTTCCTGCTTGTGCTGGCTATGAATTGAGATACTTAGATTTCAGCCTTCTGAGTAGCTATGATTACAGGTGTGAGGCACCAATGATGAATCAAAATCATACCTTCAACTCTTTAGTAGTCTGTGCTGTGGTCTGAAGTCTGTCTGGAATTTTATGGCTTCATCTCCAGTCTCTGTCACTTTCCTCTTTTTTCTTGACTTCACAATCTCATTGTTTCTCATGGTCTTCCCCAGAGATTGCAGTGGGATAATCAAAGAAGAAGAGGCATAAGCCAGACAGTTTTGTAATGATTTGTACTGCTTATAAACTCATTTCTCTGAGGAAGATGATTTTAATGAATTGTTGCCATAAGGGCTTGGGATTATGTGTGATTTTTTAATTATTCTAACTACCCAGATCATTTTTTACCATAGAATCAAGACCTGCCTGTGTGACTTGAATTATTTAGATTAGGCTCCTGATGTGCTGAGTAATTAAAAGCACAATTGATCTTCTAGTCCCTAACTGCGTATGCACTGATCTCCTTCTATTAAGAATCTCCTTATATCTAATGCACGTTGCCAGTTTTAATGTAGAAATCTCATCACTTTTCTTTTCCCTCAATATTAATTGCATTCTCTACTTCATATTATCCCTGGGTCAGACCCAATTTGCATTAACCAAACTGAAGCCAACCTTTTTAAATCCCACACTCAAACTCATGTTTTGACTAGTTTTTTGCTTTCAACAGGTCATGACTTTTAAAAAGACTTAGATCTTAAATGGCAACTATCTTGCAATTAGGTGTCATTACTTTGTAATGGAGTATGCCAAGATAGGATAATCTTTCATTCTTCCATTGCTTTGCATGACATGCTATCACCCAGTCATAAAATCATGCAATGAATTTTTCTTCATTAGGACTGGAGCAGAATGAACAAGTGACATAATCAGTGATGACCTCTTAAAGGCAGTGAGGCCAGTGTGCAAAGCTCTGGATTCCAGCAGCACATTTGTAATTTAAAGTTAGATTAAAGATACTGGATAGGGGTGGGAGGTAGAAGTTCAGCTAAGTAAAATATATGTTCTTATAAGAGTATTTCAGGAATCAAACTGAAAACAGTCAAGATGAAAACCATTAGTTCCCTAGCAAAGTTAAATGTTTTCTTATCTCTCAGGAAAATTTAGATGTCTGCAACCATTAGCTTCCAGTCCAAAAGATAGGGTGAATTGAACTAAAATGATGAACAACACTGGAATGCGTAGTGGGGAATTTATGAAAATAGGACTTCAAAAATTGAGGCTGGATGTGGTATCACTCTCCTATAAACCCAATTACTTGGTAGATAGAGACAGGAGGATCCTTACCTGAGTCTAGCCCCTCGAAAAAGCAAAATTCCCTCTCTGAAAAGTAAATAACACAGAAAGGTATAGGATGTGCCTCAAGTAAGATAGTACCTGCCTAGTTTGAGGCCCTGAGTGTAAAGTTTGTACCGTCAAATGATACAACTACTACTGCTACTACTTCTGCCATGATATGAGATAATTTATTTGATTCTATGCTTGAATTCCTTTTTCATCAATAGTATAACACTTAAGCACACCTTAAAAAATAGGGAAATATCATTATTATCTACTTTCAGAAAAATACATGCTCCCTAGAACACTTCTATTTAATTTCTCCTTCCTGTACAGAATCTTCACAGTAACCAGCTTTAGTTCCTGAAGGAAAAAAAATTCAAATTAAGCACAAAAGCTGGAAAAGATGAAACAAAACCAAAAAAAAATTGTGCTGCATAGAAGCTAACCTTATTTCTACAAATGATATTCTGAGTAATAAAAAGTCAGAAACACAGAATGTTAGCTGTGAAAATAAACTGAACATATGTGAAATAATGTACTGATATTTACTTTAAATAGATTTTTTTAAATAAGAAACATTCTGTCAAAATGAATAAGCATATACTTACCATAATACAGACATTCTTTCTGTTTTATAGTCACTTCAGTATGTCTTTTATAAAATATCCTTATGTAAATCATAACAATCATTGTTCTATTCATTCTTTTTTCCTATGTTCTAAGGTAGCCAGACTTCTTTGGCCATTTCTCTGGAAGACTCTCTTGACATTCTGCTCTTGCCAAAATATTGAAAGAATGACTAATTTTAGTCTGAATACATTTTATTTCACAGAAGATCTTTCCTTATTGGGATAGCCATAATAGAATATTTCTACTAGATAGAGAACATTTCAGGTATTGGAGGTAGCTACCCTACATTTCCTAGAGTAGTCCCTTGAAGGTACAAATAAGAGTTTTCACTCCCCCATGGATTTGTACGTTTTCCTCCAAGCTGGTGACTATGAAGTTTCTTTGATTTTGACACATATTAACAGTGAATGTACAAGCACATTTCATGTGAGCATAGTTTAGACAGGTACAATAAGAAATAATTAATTCCAATTGATAATTCATGTCCCAATGTAACAAATATATTCATTGAAAACCTTATGGTATCTGAGAATACAATACAGATATTTCTCTAAAGTGAAAATATGCTTCTCTTCTCTGCCAAGGATTTTGATTTTTTTTAAATCATTCTTACTTAAAAAAAAATTTAAGTAGTTGTACAAAGAAGTTGACATTTAAAGTACTTCGTGAACACAATATAACTTGATCTGTGTCACCCTTCAGCATTTTCATATTGTGTTCTGGTCCCAGAGAGGAGTTTTGGTTGCTATAGCAAATAAAGAGTAAGTGAAAATGTAGCAGTTTTTATCACTGGACTATGGTCTATATAGCAAATATAACTATTTTTTTAATAGGATGAGAGCTTTTCTCTTGGTTCTGTGCATTCACTGCATTCTCTTCTGGGAAGAAAGTGAGAGTAGTGAGCTGCCTTGGGGAGATAGGTGCTGCCATATTTCTTTGAGAATTAGTTTAGAAAGGAAAGCTCAAGGTAAATGATAACTGGCCTGTGCTTGGAGGAGGGAAAACATAGGGCTGGAAGAAAGGACTGATATACACAATAAACTCACAATGGGAATCATCTTTATAACCTACAAAGCAAATTATGTGATATCTGTGTGGCAGAGACCCTGGGCAAGTGGAGGAGGCTTGATGGAGACATTGCTGTGTGTGGCTGGGGGCTTGTCACATGGGGGTGCATACATAAGCTTTGGGTTTGGCTGGATGAAGATCCTCCCACTACAACACTGGGAGGCCAATGGCATAACTAGTCAGTGATTTAAGGTCAGATTTGAGTGGGTGTTATCTCCCCTGATACCCCTCTCATGGATACATGGATGGGCTCGATTGGATGCAGGCTTAACAGTGGGCACTGGCAGTGTTCTTCATAGAGATGCGTGTGTGGGCTTTTATAAGCCCCCCATTATATCCAATGGTCAGCATTAGAGGTGTTATCAGGTTTTTCCCTGGGTTAGAGGCCCCACTGTGTTCTGGCTAGCATTGACCCACTCTTACTGTGCAAGATATTAAGGGAACTGCCAAGACCTTTTCTGAGGTTAGGGGCCCTCCCTGCTCTGTCTGCTAGCATTGCCCCCAGAGAATGTTCCTAAGGTTAGGGAAGCCACTGAGACCAATCCTGGAGTTAGGGCACCCATTGTGACCAACCCCAGAGTCAGAAGCCCCACATTTCACTTGTGGCTGAACTCTGAAATTCAGGACTTTTGGCCCCAATCTGATTTCAGGTAGAACTGGCTGGAGTTGTCTTTCACTCAGCCCTGGGGCCTGAGCTCAGAGGTGACACTCTAGTTCTGAGCACTCCCTTCAGTGTCTCTCTCTGCATGAGTTCCTGACTTCTAATTTCTGTCTATACTGGGCTCCACCGGAAGCCTTAGTCACACTCTTTGTCCCTGTCCTGTAAGAGGGTAAATCCTCAAACACTGATATGGGCAGAAACTGGTGCATTCTTTGTGTATGAGCCCAAAGCTTTGTCTGTTTTCTCTGCTTCACCTATTTCCAGTTTCTGATACCCTCAGTCTGAAGGTGAATTTTCTCTTGCTTGATGCAGGCTGAGACTGATGCCATCCTTGTGTACTGAGCACCAAACTTTGTCCCTTGTCCCAAACTCCCTCAAGCATCAATTCCTGACAGTCTGGAGATTAAACTCTCACTTTCCTGGTGCAGGCCAAGACTTATGTGGACTCTGGATACTGAGTTCTGAATTTTGTCTTATTTATCTCCCTCCCAGACCTTCTTATGTCTTATACCTGCTTCTGAGCTAGGATTGTGATCCTCCCCAGCCCTTCCCATTGGCTACCTGGGGGTAGTGAGAGGATGATACTCATGGTGTTTGGTATTGGAGTGGGCTATGCCTGTGAAATAATTTTCTGTTATAGGACAACTGCTCTTTTGCTGGGTGCCCTGATACAAAAGGAGATCTGTATTGAGCGAAGATTGCTGCTGAACAGTGGGCAGTTCTGATCAGAGATTTGTAAGGAACTACAGGCTATTCAGTGCAGTGGGCTTCCCACAGCAGAGGTCTACACAGAATATCCTGAATGGGGCATTTCCCTGTGATGACATCTGTACCATGTAATCTGCGCGGAGCTACATGCGGATGGTGGCCTGGCAAGTTTAGGAGTAATATTCTAAATGCTATAATAAAACACCACAGTTGATGTTAATATTGGCTTTGCCTATATTGCAACTGGAATTGCATATTGTTAAGTTCTAAGGTATTATGCAAAGGTCAAATTCTGATTGTATGATTTGCTAGAAGTGTGACCATGGGCAAATTTCTTAAAACTCTCTAATGCTGAGTTATCTCAACTGTGAGAGGGAAAGAAAAAAAAGTTGATCTCAAAGGATTTCCTTGAAAACTGGAGTGCCTATAGAAAAGAGTTTGACAAACATGAAATGTTCAATTCACTGTACTCTTGTTCTCTATATTATCACTTGCCTCTGCTAAATCACCTTCCTTCTGTATCATATATATATATAGTCATGAATAATTCATCAGAGGCTCAAAGAATTTTCAGTTTGGAAATCACCTCAGCCACTAGATCTGTACAGACCTCCAGACTTGTTTTTTAAACTGGAGGATTGCCACTTCGCTCTAACCTAGATAATTTCTCTTTCATGCTCTTCTAGGGTACAGTGCTTCTCAAGGGGCTCTATGGACCAGCTGCATAGAACTGCCTTTGCACATTGGAAACATAATTTCTGAGGTTTTGCATCAGGAGCTCCAAAGATAGAGCCCACCAATCAAGTGTTGTAAAGCTAACACGTGTTGTAAGCAGCCCACTAGGTGACTGATTCATGCTAAGGTTTGACAACTGCAGACCTAGACTTCTCAAAGACAGTTCTAGAAATAAAAAGAGATGTTTGTATACCTGTGAGTAGCAGGTCAGCTCTACTCAATTGTCCCTTTTGCTAAAGATTACTCAGCATCTCTGCTGCACCAGACACTGTAACAGACACTAAAGATGTAAGATGAATATACATCTAGATAGAGCAAACATATGCTTACCTTACACCATTTTATAAAATCATTCTACCCAGCCTAATGGACTCAATGATTTTCTTTCTCACAAATGTGGATTCATTACCAAGACCTCCAGAATTTATTCCCTGGGTTGTAAAATTCTTATTTAAGTGATTATATTTTCTGTTTTATATCTATTTTCTTGAAAACTGACAAATTGGGTTAAAAAATCATCTGCCTGGTTTATTGTTTAACATAGAATTTATGTAGAATTTGAGTATAAAATGGAACATTCTGCTCTTTATCCAAGTAAACTATGATTTTTTACCTGGTTTTGTACTGTTCTATGATGGTTAGGGTATCTCTGATTCTTTATGGTGTCATTTCAAGGGCACATTTGTCTACCAAGGCATGAGGGACAGTCCCTGAAAACACCATTTTTCATAGATCTGGGTTGTTAATCAGAGACTCATTGTTCCCCAAATCTCAATGAGTGACATTTATGTCATTGCTACTTCCTGGCAACCATAAAGTCAGGGAGCTCCCAAGGATTCAATTTTCATAAAGTTTAAAAGTCTAAGTAGATTCATCTGAAAGCAGGAAGTGAAAATAATAGAATATGGGTTATGAAGGAGAGAAAAAAGGAGTTAGGAGAGAGGCAGAGAAATAAGCATAATAGGCATTTTAATGGGAACGAGTAAACAGTCTGCACTATAATAAATCTCCTAGGCATTTGATCCCAATAAACCATCTTAATCCTTAGGGCTATTCTGGAAGCAGGAGATAACTGCTCTGAAACCAAAATGTATTTAGCATAAAACTCACATTCTGATGTTTGCTATGGATCTGCTTTAAAAAAATAAATTGAAAAACCAAACTTCTTGGGAGGCAGAGTAGGAAAACAACCTTTCTGTGTGTCATCTACCACCTGCTCATCAGTGGGAACAGTAACTGGATGCCTACTGGCCTGGGAACTGATCTGTTCACGGAGGCCCTCCTTTGGGGTCCAGTTTCATCTGGACATTATCTGACTGGTTTGAGCTTAGGAAATTTTCTTGTTTGTATACATGAAGACTTTCTGGTGTGGGTATGACTATAATGACAGACCCATTTCAAGTGATTTGTGTGATGGAAATAGCAATGTCATATATCAATTTATGGTTGATCTGTACAATCATTGAACTGAAAAATAATGTTTTCAACATTAACCATGACTGTGAAGTGGTCAAATTTCATTTTTCTCTGTTTTATCAAAGTCCACTAACTTAACTATATACATGGTGTTCTTAATAACAAACATATTTCACAAATGGTGTATTGATAATATCAGTGCCTAAATCAGATTTAAATTTAGCAAAAAGCTAATGTACTTTATAATTTATTTCTCTTAAAGAACACACAGCTCAATTAAAAAATGTTTTGCAAACGTCTAGTATGTGCACTGGGGGGTGCAGAGGTTATTATTTCAGGAATAAGGAAGCAAAGGGAGAGAAATTGGGGCAATAAAAGAGGAGAGAAAGAAAGAGAGAGAATATTTAATTATTATTTATTCAATATTGTTAATACATTTGCAAAACACCTGGGAGTTTAGGAGCCGCTCTTCTGGAACTGTTCTCCTTTCACATTTTCTCTTCCTGCTTGCATGAAGAAAAATAACTGTCTTCATCTTCTCATTTCATGTTTGACCCCAATACAAACCTGTTTTTTTATATTCATGCTTGCAGAAAGGCATATTTTTTTCTGAATAGTGTTTGAATATTGAAAATTATACTATAATTCCAAAGAAGATTTCACTTTCCAGTTTTAGTAACACTTCTAATTTTGTTTATTTTCGAATCCTACAATTTCTTTTTCTCTTCTGACCTGATGATTTCACACATCTTCTTTCTTAGAACCTAGTTAACCTTCTTCAAGGGTGTTTATATGTGCTTTGTGGGAAATAAATAAAAAACTGAAAAAAAGGGACACATGACTAAGAAGAGAGTAGAAATAGGAAACTTAATGAGCTGAAAACCATTATTATACTTTTTATTCTTCCCCTGGAATAAAGAAGCTGATATTCTTGGTCATTGAACCCATGCCTTCAAACACTTGGCTATGAGAAAGGTGTGATTTATCCAATAGTCAATATGTAACTTTCACTCTATCCTTGATGCTCTCCTTTTCATGACAAGCTTATGAAGTTTCTAGGTCAAAAAGAGAAGCTTAGTAAGAACAAAGAGAAGAAAATTACATGGTCAACAGATAGCAGAACAGTTACAAATAAAATGTGCTTAATGAATATCTTTCTTATGTTGACTTATGCAAATTCAATGTGGTTGTAGATATTGCAAATACAAGAATTGCCAATATGTGATTGCTAGAGGTGAAAGTGAACGTTTCCTAGCTTCTAATTGTGCATATTAGTAGTATTCCTTTTCATGTACTCCTTTGAAGGAGTACACATTCTACAACATCATACAACATAGCAGCGCTATGACCTCTGCAGACTGCTTTTTATCCATTTCCAAAGTGATAGACTACAGTTAAATGGAAATACAGACAAACTAAAAAATCCCTTTCATTTCAAGGGTATCTTATTAAATGATGAAGAGTCTACTTAGCAGTTGATCTCCTCTTTCATATTGTCAACATGAAAAAAAAATGGAGCTAGGCCATTCATGCATGATCCAGCAGAAAGAATGTTAGGTTTAGTTACACAATGCTTGAGACCAATCCTGAGACCCAACAATTGTTATTCTCTGGATGTTCTTTTTATTGGATTTAAAAATGATAGGGTAGTAAAACAAGATCAGTACTCATAAGTACTGATAATACAAGACCATCAAAATGGTAATAAATTCTAAATCCAAATATTCAATGAATGGGGATTTGTCCTAGTGTTCTTTTTATTTAGAAATTTGAAAATATTCACAATAAAAAGTCAAATTAAAAACAAAAACAGCTAGCTGCTGGTGGCTCACAGTACCCAGCAGGCTGAGATCTGAGGATCATGGATCATATCCAGCCTGGGCAGACAAAATGTCCAATTAACTAGCAAAAAGCCAGAAGTACAGGTATGGCTCAAGTGGCAGAATGCCCACCTTGAACGAACAAGCCAAGTAAGTGTAGGGCCTGAGTTCAAGCCCCAGTACTAGCACACAGAAACAAAAGAAAATAAAAAACAAAACATAAGCAAAATTCATGCACATTGACAAAGGATTAGACAATTGCCTGGAGGCATCTGGTTTTCTTGGTGTTTGGTATTATTCACTCTTCTATCTTGCCCATGTCACCACTTTAACAATGTTAAAGTTACTTCTGAATTCCTAACTCTCTTGACCTTTAAAATTTTTACCTAATTCTCACCACCAGGCACTGAACTGGAACACACCTAGATATGAGACTGCCAGTTGCCACCGGACTGCTGACAGCCAGAAACCTAAGGTGTACAAATCTCAGGAACGCAGACTTCCCATGGCCTCATCCAAGTTGGAGCCCAGAGCCAGAGATCTAGTAGGAGATAAAGGAAAACTTTTCAATGGTGGCTAAGGGGTAACAAGTTTAAATTCTGGGGGTAAAAAAATTAGAGAAGTACTCAGTGATGATGAACTTCTGTTTATTATTGTATTCTTTAGTGCTAGTGAGATATGATGATTGTAGCTAATTCTGATTCTTTCTGATTTGGTAACAGTGCCAAATTGTAGCAACACATAGCATTCTTTAAGGTTTATCATACTCCAGAAACATGCTAAGAATTTTATATGAATTATTTCATTGACTCTCTTAATAAACTTAAAGGTTGGGTATAATATAACTTTAAGTATGAAAGCTGAGTCTTAGGTGGGCTAAATAAATGTTCTGAAATAATAGCACCAGATGTAAATTGTAGATTTTTGACTCCACACACTAAAATTTTTCCAAATCCTCTTAGTACTCACATTTTTCACCACATCTACGTGAGAAGAATATAAATTCCCTTGGTGGTTCCTAACTTATGTGTTCTCAAGTTTTCATAAACCCAACATAACTCCTCTCTTCTGGCGTTTACTCCCTTGATTCTATCCTGCTCTGGGGTTTAAGTCTTCCGTAGACTCATACTTCTACCCAGCTCATATAACCACTTCAACAATGCCAGAGTTACTTCTGTATTCCCCAATGCCCTTGATCTGTTCAAGTTTTCACCTTTCTAATTCCAACACCATATAGGAAACTTTAGCCCACCATTAACTGATAATTCCACATCTATAAACTATGAGGAATGTTTGCTGTTTAAACCATCAGGAACACAGTACTTGGTGATGACTGCTCATGGAGATGAATGCCCATCCTATCTTCCTGTTTATGAGCACCACATCCTATCTTCCTGTTCCTTACTTCCATTACAAATGATTCAGATGGAGGCAAAAATGACTTGATTTCTCTAGAGATTGTTTTATTATAATTTATTATAATTTAAAGGGTTCCAAAGTAAGACTTAGAAGACTGGATTTCAATTCATGACTCTGCTACTTACTAGCTATATTATCTTACAAATGTCATTTAAATTCCTGTTTTCCCTGTAATATGTACAATCAGAAAAATACATGCCACTTACCTATTTTACAATGAGAGAAACTCAGCAAAAATATAAAGCTCCATTACTAATGCCAGCTTACTCTTTTCCTTCCTGCATTTTTAATAGAGTTAAACCTAGGTCCTGTGCTCATGGCCCCACTTTCTAGGGTGGCCCCTTAATTTGTTTAGAATACAGAAACTTTCACTACTGTTTTCTCAATGTCACCTCATTGACAATATTCCATCTTCTGGTCTGGTTTGCTCCTTGTTTCTATATTCCAAGATCAACTCATTCTTCCTTCACAGTTAACACTTCTAGAATTCAATCCCTCCACTATCTTTCATCATCCCTGAGGTCAGATCAATTATTACCTTCTTCAAGTATACTCCTCTTCCTGGTACACAAGGACAACAATGGCCCTGGAACTGAGAACTTTTTTAGACTTGGCTTCTTACCTTTTATTGAGAAGATTCCTAACTTTGCTAGTCATATCTTTGCTCATGTATATTTGCAATCAGTGGTCTGTCTAAATTATGGATTTGAGCCTATGTCAATGTGCTGTTTGGAGTGGTATGCAACCTTTACCTCTACCTAACCTTCATATTACCAAAAATAAAACAAATCTAAAAAATGATTCTTGACATATATGCTACATAGTAAAATTCAGAAAGTATATAGGTATATTCAGAAAGCAAGGACAGTTCTGTAATTTGGGAGGAAATGAGTTTCCTTTTGAGATATAGAATACTATTTTTACCTTGCTTCATGGTCTTTGCATTTAAGTAGTCAGTTGAAGTAAAGGGCTTTACACATTTCTGGTGGAAGGCTCAAAAAAACTCAGAGAATCAATCAATAGTTGTGGTATGAAGTATAGGAGAATAAAAAATTATGATATTAAATGGCAGTGTAAAATGGTCTGCAGATTTCCAATATGTGTTTTTCCTCAATTTTTGGAACATTTACCTTTTTTCTATAATAGGTGATTAAAAAGAAAGTATTAGCCATCAATGCTTCAGAGATATAAGCCAGATATTGTACTCAGTGCTTATATATCCATATTAGCTTATTTAATCCTATAACTAAGAATTGGATTATATTTTTAAGACTTACCAAACAATGCTAGAGTTGCTGAATTTCATTCTCAAGGGGTCATAATAAAGGACAGGCCAAGGATGGAGGGTCAAACTTTTTATGAAGCCTTTATACCTTCAAGCCCATGGCTAGTAAACAAATTGGAAAATGATGGTATAATTGTAATACTTCATCATGGAAAGATAATAAAAATTATTTGTTGTTTTTGACATACTAATATATATAATCAATACTTCTTCAATTTTGATTGAATGTATAGCATTATCACCTGAAAACTTCTATGAATAACTTAACATTTTATCAAATCTATCCTAATTTTATTTACCCCAACATTTTAGCTACTTGCTTAAAATGCATTAACATTTATACTACCAAAGGCTGGCACACATTTATTACTTGTATTTATGCTTATCAGTTATAGTCAGAAAACCATGGGCATAGCTTTGGCTACATTGCTTGAGAACTAAAACCTATTTTTAGTGTAGAATTTTGAATTCTGATAGGAAGTTGTTACATATGGAATAGCATTAGAACTCAAAGAAAAGTAAAAGGAAACTAACATTGTTATAGAATTTACTCTGAGTCAAATGTAAAGACATTTTTGTGTATTATTTTTAGTTTCCCTGCTCCCAAAACAAGGTTAACTCATTGTGTTCTCTTCAAGTTGCTTCTTCTTTTCTTCTCCTTCTGTTTTCTCCTTCCTTCTCCTTCCTTCTTCTTTTTCTTCCCTCCTTCCTTCCTTCCTTCCTTCCTTCCTTCCTTCCTTCCTTCCTTCCTTCCTTCCTTCCTTTCTTTCTTTCTTTCTTTCTTTCTTTCTTTCTTTCTTTCTTTCTCTTTCTTTCTTTCTTTCTTTTTCTTTCTTCTTTCTTTCCATTTTTCTTTCTTCTCTCTCTTCTTTCTTTCCTTTCTTCCTTCTTTCTTTTTTCTTTTTGCTTTCTTTCTTCCATTCTTCTTTCTTTTTCAGAAAATCAAAAGAGAGATTGAAATTTACCTACATGCATTCAGCAGGCCAGAGGGCCACCAATCCATCAGTTCCACCAAACTCCATTTGTCCTCAGAGACCATACCTTATCCATGACATCCCTCTGATTTCATTGTCTCAAATTTAACATGAATCAGCCCTATGAATCAGCCCTTTTCTTTTAAATACTTTGTCTTTATTTCTTCTTCTTTAAAATAAGGAAATACCTTCTACCACACAGGAATTAAACACACTGCATATTTTAGAAAAACACTGTAGTTGGCACATCATGGGCACTGATAAATATTCCTTTGTTTCAAGTAATTTGAGACATCAACAACAAAAACTTTGTGTAACCAGGCTTATTTTCCCTTTCCTCATATACTCAACCATATAAAAACCCCAAGCATGAAACTATCAGGGTTAGTGGCATCTTCTCAGAAGTTGTAACCAAAAAGTGGATAGAGGATGGCTATTTAGTTAACCCCAAATTTCTGGGATGATGGTGAAAAATAGAGAGTATTGCAGAGATTAACCATGTGACTTAGAGATCCAGTGATAGAATCAGAAACTCCAGAACACATGGTTAAAATCCAAGCACTCATTTAAATTTTGTTTCAGGATTCAATTTTGTTTTTAATTTCAATATGGCAGGATGCTTGGCAAGTGACTTACAGAAAATGGCAAAAAAGAATCCGAGAAGAAAGTGGGTTGATCTGTTCCCCGCCCCCCGCAAAAAAAAATATATATATATATGTATATATATATATATATATACATATATATATATATATATATTGGTATGATGCGAGAGTACTGGCCAGTTCAATCTAAGGAATATTGGGCAAAAACTTGTCACCAGGACTGAATGAACCAAAATTGCATCTGATGGCCTCAAGGGTCAGGTGTTTGAAGTGAGCCTCCTTGATCTTCCTAACGATCAAGTTGCATTTAGAATATTCAAGCTAATGACTGAGGATGTTCAGGGCAAGAACTGCTTGACCTGCTTCCATGGCATGGATCTCCCCTGAGACAAAATGGGCTTCATGGTCAAAAAGTAGCAAACTGTGACTGAAGCTCATGGTGATGTCAAGACTACAGGTGGTTATTTGCTTCATCTGTTCATCTGTTTTTACTTTAAAAAATTGCAGCAATCAGATATGCAAGAGTTCCTATGCTCAGCATCGACAGATCTGCCAAATCTGGAAGAAGATGATAGAAATCGTGACCCAAAATGTGCAGACAATATCTTGAAAGAAGTTGATTTCAGACAGCATTAGGAAATACATGTAAAAGTCTTCCCACTCCATTTATTCACGTCATGATGTCTTCATTAGAAAAGTAAAATACAGAAGCCAAAGTTTGAATTGGAAAAACTCATGGAGCTTCATGGTGAAGGTGGTAGTTCTTGAAAAGCTACTGGTAAGATTGGTGCTAAAGTTGAACAAGCTGATGGATATGAACCACCAGTCCAAGAATCCATTAAAATTCAGAATTTTAATAGGGATAAATAAAAGGCATATTTGTGATGGTTCACATCTAAAAAATGATCTTCCTCTATATAAATGTGGTTCCAGAATGCTGTTCAAATTTTATTGACTACTGAAAAATACCCAATACTTTTGAAAACACAGAATGATCTTCTTTATAATACAAATCTTTGCAAAACACCAATCCCCCTTGGTTTCTCCATGATAGTAATCTGAACAAGAGTGCTCAGTTAGCACTAAAGACACAGTTATCCCATAAATAGATCACTTATGATAAAGTGATGTAAATTATTAGTAAATAGAACATTTCATATAATGTTTCAAGCTCATTTGGCTTATAATAAGAGATAAAATATTTAGCTGCAGCAAAAGATCTTTTCTAAATGCTAATAAAATTGCATCATCAGACAAGGTTTTGGGAAGAACATTTTATTGCTAAGCATATCCTTGAAAGAAAATGCAAATATGAAATAAAAGAGAAAAATATAAGGAAGAAAAGCAGCAACACCACAACATCATAAAAGAAATTCCTTTAGGGTTTGCTCATAAAACAGGAATAGGATAAAAGCTCACATACAGAATGCACATGTTCCCAGAAAAATTGTCCGAATAGAAACTTACACTAAAAGGAATGTAACAAATGCATTTTTTTACTCAAATATAAAGAAGGTAAAGAAAGAAAACAGGAAATCAGTTCACAAGACCTCAAGACTCCAAGAACAGCAATCTTTTACAGACATCAAGATTTAATCAACTTCATATAGGCTGGGCCATTTAAGTTATCTAAAATCGTGCTTTCATATCTTTTAATAGTCCTGTCTTTTTAAATGACAACAAAAAATAAAAAAAATACTCTTAACACATTGAAATATCAGATAAAGAGGAACACCTCTTTCCATATGTAGTAGTAAAGGCTACCATTGTTGAGATTGCGCTTTTTAACCCATGTCTTTAAGATATTTTTTTCAATGTCAAATGTTCATGCAACTTACAAAGACCAGCAAGAGTAGATTTGTAAATCTAAACAGCTGATTGGATTTCATCTGTACAAAAGAAATTGGATATACTTGACCCTCTAGAGGACACACTTCATTTCCATGTGAATATTTGTCTTCCTTTTATTTCTTGCTTTTCAACAGCTATGGCCACACAACCAGTTTATCATTTTTCTGTACATTGTTTCCTCTTTACAAAACAGCAAAGAAAAAGACAACCATAATATGAACCAAACAAACAGAAATGAACAAGTAGAAAGGAAATAACAGTTCTTAAAGCAGTATGTACATAGGTGGCTAAAGAATTTGACCAGCAAAAATGTAGTAAAATATGTAAACAAAATCTGAGAAGATTTTTTTTCTTTAAATTCTCTTTGACACAGTTAACTGTGACAAAACTAAAACTCACACTTTCTTCACATTTTAAGGTTTACTTTTTTGTTGTTTTGTTATTTTCTTTTAAAATAACATTCTCATTCCACTTCAAGACTTTAACAGATTTCTGTGTCAGTCACCCCATCAAACATACCATGATAAATATATCTGTATATATATTTATTTATATATATTATACTATTAAATTCCTTTTTTGTGTGTCACAGCAGCTTTATTCATTTATTTATTTGTTTTTTTAAAAAAAAGATGGGTGAAAGAGGAGTGAGCAAATGGAGAGAAAGACTGCGAGAGAGTTATCCACATTAGGCCACAAAGTTAAAATCACTATGAAAACCATGATCATGATGGGGGCAGGGAGAGCACTAAGTAAGTCTTTTGTATTTTGTCATGTCATATTTGGCTTCATTCCTGACCTTTTATGGTTCTATCACAAGCTGAACTTCCATATCTGTTTTGACTATTCAACAGACTTTAGTATTGCCTTTTTCTTTTTTATTTTTATACTTGCATGCACTTCAGTCAGTTACAGATCCAGCCTACCCCCTTCTTCCCTTCCCTTGGAAAGGCTTTGTTTTAGGTTTGAAGTTTTGCCCATTTTTACACTTTGGGTTAACAGACAGGAACAATATGGTGAAGTAAAGCCAATAGCCTTGATAAAATGAGCCCCAAATCCAGCTGTTCAGGGTTTGGGTGACAAATTCTGAAATTAGATTCTGGGGGACCAGCTTTGCAAATCAATATTATCATCTGTCACATGGACTTTGCTATGTGTTCATCAAAGCATTCTGTAGGAAACAAACAACAGATTCTAAAGACACCACAACCTGAAATGGAGAGTGAACACCATGGTAGCTTGTGAGTTCATATGGCAAAAGTCTCTCATACTTTTTGTTTTCTGAGTATTTTTTCTCTTCTTATGTCCAGTCACGGTCAGAAACAAAAATAAACAAAAACCCAATAGCTATTTTCCCCTCAGATCTTGAAAAGTTACACACAGACTGGCCAGAACCAGATAAGAATTTTTTTTTGTTCTGTTTTGTTTTCATTATCTTATTTTTTTTTTTTGCTTTTTTCGTTTTGTTTTTGTTTTTTACATAATTAAACAGAAAAAAAATACATCGTTACAGTCAAGCTTCACAAACATCATTACAGACTCACTTGGAGTTATGGAACAAGTAAGTCATGAAGTCTTCTACCTTTTGCAAAGGTCCTGCAGAGACGAATGCCTCCAAGTTCATGGACGTGATGGGGCCACTAAGGCTTGCTCCAGGGCACGAACGTGCGTGTTTTATGTTACAGCAGAGCAGTAAGAACTTTTCTGCCTCCGAGCCACGGCTGGGCACAGCGATGGCTGGGCATTAGCGATAGATAGCTACAGCATGGTGTGTGTCCTTTTTAAAAATGGTTTTCCCACCATAGTCATGGTCTATGTACCCCATCTCAACGGTTAAGACAGTTCTCACACCTGTATTCTCTCATTGTCAAAGTATTCATATGTGTATAAATAGATAATCCTGTGTGATCAGTGTTAGCACGTTTACACATAGTATTCTTTGTCCTTGTTTTTCTGTTTCTTGTGGCCGCTCTTGGAGCTGGCTTGCTTCTCCTTCATGAGAGTGCCGTTGCTCTGGGCCGAGTTGCTGATGTAGTTACGCGTCTCGTCCACTTGATAGGACCCCTCGTCCCTGTTCCTGTATTTGTACATGGCGTACAGGAGGATCAAGATGCAGAGGGCGGCAGCAGCCACAATGCCGACGACCATCCCTGTTGTACTGCTCGACTCCCGGATCACCTCTGAGGCCCCCGGGACCCGTCTGATTCCCGGCTCCGTGGGGTTTGCTGTGGGCACATTACGGAACATGGGGGAAGTAATTAGTGGGCTCTTCAGTTTGGTGCTGTCTAGCTCATAGGCAGTGGGCAACGGAAGCAAGACTAGATCAGGCTGGGGTTTGAGATCACGGTTATTCATTTTGCCAGCTGGCAATTTGGGCACCATCCCAGACGAGGAGGAAGCTGTGAAGCGGATCAGCTCAGGGGACAAAGATGTGGTAGTAGTCCTACTAGTTTCCGAGACTTTGTTAGGTCTAAAGTCCTTGGATTCCCACTTGGGCGCATGTGCTTTGTAGCCACCTTCGAAGATTGAAGTGGAAAGACTCTTATCTGTTACCAAGGAGAAGGTGGTGTAAAAATCTTCATCATCAGTAGGGGGCAGGTTAGAGTCAAAGGTTTCCCCTGAGCCATACCCAGATATCACCAAGCCATCATCATCACAACCATCGCTGCCTTGGTCCGACAAGCAAGGTAACCCCGCCTCAGAGGTCATGGACAGGGAATCTTTGGTGGTCTCAATAATGGTGAGGAGGGGGCGGAAGGTAGGGGGGAGTGTAATGGAAGGTACACGAGTAGCAATAGCAGGGGTAGCTAAAGGGTCTTCTACAAGAAGAGGGAGAACTAATTCACCTCCTGGGATGGAAAAGAAAAAGAAAAACACAATTAGTACAGGTGCTGAGACAGTTCGCAGACACTACTGATGAAGGCACTTCGTACCTTATAGCTCTGAAATCGAAATCGAACCACCTGGGTCTACACAGGGATAATTTTCGTTGTGACCTTGTCATTCTAGGCTGATTTAAGTGCCTCTGAGAAGCCTCTGCCCACACCAAACATGGAATTCTTAGAACGGGAGGGGGAATTCGATTGTTAAAGATACTCTCAAGTAATTATTTAGACAGAATTCTAATATGCTGTTTCCAGGATCTGCTTATGAGCTAATGTCTTTCGATCAAGTATACCTTTAGAAATACTATCAATGTGATGTGTGTGCGTGTGTGAATGTAATATCTGTGTTGTGTGTTTAATTTGTGAATTTGTGAATGTCCATGCAATATTTCTCTATTACCTTCATGGATTTCTACTTATTTGTTTCATAAATATTATCTCTAGGACCAAAATCAAGACCAAAACTTATAAAAGAGTCCGAGGTATTTTTTTATTATATTTATTTTTCAAACAGAAAAAAAGAAGACATAAAACTTACCATAATCCTCAGGTATGGGAATATTAGGCTGCTACAATTCTTAACTGAACTCTTGATTTAGCCTGAATTAAGTGACCTGGGCTCATCCATGCATTTTGATCATACTTTTCCAGAATTTGCCCTCATTATTAAGCGACAACTTGCTTTGTATTAGTCCAATATGTTTTTCTATTTACTGCTTTGATGCTATATGTAATAATGAGGTGACCTGGGAAATACATTGTAAATATATCCAGCTTAGATATCTATGAACTGTTGAAAACTTACATATAGATCCAGAAATGTTGACTTAGCAAAATGAGTTTTTAAATCAGTGATTCTTTACTAAAGGGGTTAAACACATATAGGTTAACTACAGATCCTCAGGATGGACATGTTTATAAATATGCCACCTGAGTCAGGAAAGGGAGGTCAAAATAATTCCTTAAATCACAGTGCTTTGTGTATCATAGGTACCAAAATATTCTACAAAGGTTACTGTTCACTTAAATATAAGGCCTAGATTATTCACCTATGTCAAGCAAGAGAATCAAGGTATTTTTGTGTCTTTTTACAATGTTATTTTCCAAGCAGAGGTTCCCAGGAAATCACAACTCACATTCATCTAATATATCCTCTAGAATAAAAAAAAATTCCAACTTAAAAATAAAGAAAAACAATTCTCTATCAGGAATTGCATGATATTTCCCTCTCCAGTTAGGAAGTTGAGATACTACTGTGAATATTGGTGAAGGCCTCTTTCTGAGCTCGGTCTCTAAGCTCTTCACTAGCATAATGCCCTTCCTTGTCTGTATTCTGCCCTTGGCATTACATTCATTATTTTGAAGAAATGCCAAGTGTTTGAGTATCAGGTAACACACCTGACTGTGGCTGAGGTGTTCTCCTCTGTCAGTAACAAAAGTAGCCAAGGTTTAGCAGTGGCTCAATACTATAGACTTCTAGAGACATTCCAAGGGGTAAACCTTTAAATTGTTACAGTCTTCTAGAATTCTTCCTATAGAGATTTATTCTTATAACTCTCTCACCCTGCCATATAATCTCAGAATATCTCCTGTGGCTCAGGAAGAACTACTGCATATAAATTGTTCATGTTTCTGCTACACTGAGAGGAACTTCCTGAGAAGAAAGGCACACATACCTCAAAAGCATTGGAGCAGAACTGCTGTGTACATATCAGATGCCTTTACTTCCTTCCTGTTTAGACAATATCATCATGTTACTCAGAAAGATGATAATGTATGTAATGTGCATCATTTCATAGGAAAAGGATAACAGAATTATACTGTTATCTGGAGCCTATATGTGACTCAGGAAGATGACAGAATATAATGTGTGTCATTTGTAAGGGAAAGGACAACAAAATTATACTGTGATTTGTAGCTTACAAAATAAGTGTATTATATGTGGGGAAGTAAAACAAAAACCCTTCTGAGAATCTCAAGGTGATCTGTGATGGCTGCCCTGAACTCGAACATATTTTCTAGGGATAAGAGTATGAAAACATTGAACAAAATGATCTTTGCGGCTTTGCCAGAGCATTGGACTTTCTTTACTGGACCAGCATGTGTACTTTTCATTGTGAACATATATAATTCATACACCTCATGACTGAGTTAATGTATAATTCATACACTTTTGCTAGGTTTTATAAATGGGATTTGGAGCACAGTTCCCTAAAGGTAAGCTAATCCTAAAACTAACCCCAAACAGCCATTTTCCTTATTCTCCTACCAGAAAGGGGGTGCAGAGCAATGAGTGGTTCATGGAAAGTAAAACTAGGTAAGTGTCTGAGTAACAAACTAGCAGCAAAAGAGAGAGAAGTGAGGGCCAATAAAAGCTGTGAGAAGGTTCTCTAGAGATTTCTTATCCAGCTTACAAGAACAAAGGTTGGGCATGTGGGTCCTTTCTTGGCTTTAAAACCTCACAGCTGTTTGCTCTGTGTGATGATGACAAAAATGTATTCCAAGTGGAGTAGGCCAAGAGGAAACTGGATTAAAGGATGAGAAATAAACTGATTTTGAGGGAGAGGCAAAGCCCTTACAAAAATGATATCAATATAAACACAAATGGTTGGGTAGAAGCTACAGTCCCTTTGAGATTAAGATTGCTGTCTTCGTGATTACAAAGTGGTGTTCACTTGCAGTTTTACTATACCATCTGTAACACCCAAATGGAGTCTTTAATTTGCCTTTTTAGTTTGCTTACTTTCTGTTTATTCAATTCCAACTAAAGCTTCTTAGTGTCTTCCTTGCTTAAAATCTACAACCTCTAGGAATCTCCCTTTTCTATTTTCCTTTGCTAATCCTAGTCATTGACCAGCCCGGTAAGCATCATTCTGAATTTACAAACCAAACTATCTTTTTCAGAAAGTCACAAAAAGAAGGTTCTGCAGTCTAATAATTTGTAAAGAGATTCTAAAAGGCTTCTATACTAAGCTAGGTGCTGGTGCTGCACACCCATAATCTACTCATGAAGTTCAGCTCTGAAAAGCCAGCCCAGGAAGGAAAATCCATGAGACATTTACCTCCAATTAACCACCAAAAAGTTGGAAGTGGATCTGTGGCTCAAGTGGTAGAGCACAGCCCTGAGCATGAATGCTCAGGAACAGTGCCCAGGACCCAAGTACAAGCCCCAGAACTGGCACAAAACTTGTATACTAAAATCTGTCAAAAGCACCAATGATCCATTTTCTATTGACATTAAAAATAATCCTGATAACTGATTTAAACAAATATAAGCAATGCCTTCTATTTGGAAAAGTTGAGCCCAAATTATGATAGTCTTGAATCCCTGAAATCCTTGAAGCTTGGATAAATCCCCTTTCTTGGCAGGAGTTCCTCTAGTTTAAAATAAACTTTATACATAGACTACAGAGATTATTATTACAATAGAGAATTACAGTAAAACAGGTGGAACGTTTTAGACAACTGTAAGTATGAAAACTATCTGAGTTGAAGTAGATGATTTTAATATGGAATGCTCTATTTAGGATTTAGGATGATCAAGTGTGCATTGAGCCCTCTATATTGTGGGTTTCACATCTACAGGTTCAAGCAATGGTGGATAGAAACATTAAAAAGGTGTAAATATGTATAAATATGTATAGACTATTTTCCTTGTCATTTTTCTTAAGCAATACTGTGTAACACTGCATAAACATCATATTATTACAGGTAAACTAGAGGGCATTTAAAGGCCAAGGAAGATGTGTATAGGTTCTATGTAAGCACTGTTTCTCTCATCCTCTCCCCTCACTTTCCCTCTTCTTCCTTCCTTCTCATTTTGCCTTGCCTGGCCTCCCCTCACGATGCCTGTTCTCCTCTTCCCTTATCTCCCCTCCTCCACCCACTTTCCCTCCTCTTCCCTCTCTTCTCCCCTCCCCTCCCCTCCCCTCCCCTCCTTTCCTTCCCCTTCCCTCTGTTTCCTCTCCTCTCCTGTTGTTTCCTCTCCTCCCCTCTGTTTTTCTCCTCTTTGCTTCTTGTTCCTCTTCTGTCTTTCCTTCTCTTTCTCTCCCTTCCTCTCTACCCCCATTCCATCCTTTTCTTCCAGGACTTAAATGAATCTCCTGCTGTAGTCTTCTCAGTATCTCAGACAGCAGGTGAATGTGAATGCTATACTAATGCACATGCATTTCTCTAAGGCACTTGGACACCCACATGCTAGTGTCTGTGATTTACTAGGGACCAATCTAACATGACAACTGTACTGGGAGTCAAAGACACACATGACTTGAGATGAGGATGTAGGAAGTATATTTCTCCCATTATCAGATCCTTACTAGGAGTATGGTGGGAGCCATTTAATATTACTTGTTTATATAATCAAAAGAAACTACCCTAGAAAATATTGTAGCAGCCAATCACAATTATTTCTCAATATTCAAAGACTATAGAGTCAATGATCAGCCATGCATGTAGGCTTGCAAAGTACTCACAGAATCAGTGAATCGAAAATCATAAAGAATTAGAGGTAGAGGGACACAAAACCTAGAGTATATCAATATCAGAGCTTTCTGAGTCATTTCCAGAATTTTTCTTTGGTATAGAATAAGAACCATCTGTATTCTTTAAAGTTGGCATTTTAAAATCAAGAATATATACATTTTTGACAAGATTGTGCTTTTCTTTAAACTAGAGAGATCACTAGGGATATAAAAGGTCTATTTTAGCCCTGAAGGCTGCCCTGCTTTTTGCTTTATGAGTGTATTTATAGATATATAATTCATGCCTCAGGGGCTGATATCTAGCAAAAGTGGCTCTCTGCCATCGAAAAAGACAGTGTATTAAAAATTGAATAGAACTCTTCTGACTGTGGGGATGTTGTGGATGATGGCGAATGTTGTGGGTCACCTACAAAACACCCCAAGAGCAGCATAAAGTTTCAGTGCAGCTCCAGCCTTTGCATCTTTGGAGGGTCAAGTCTGAGAGATTACCAAACTAAGTAAATAAACAAAAATACTGAATCTGAGCAGAGCAACTGGTGAGAACACACATGCTGCAACTCCTTGCCTTCCTAGTGTGCCAATTGAGCTCTTTACCCCACCCCTAATTTGCATTATTCTAATTCTCTGCTTGGAAAGTCACACATAACAGGGAGAAGTCATCCCTTCCTTCACTAAATTAGCTGCTCTTCATTTAATAATTCATTTAATAATTTGGTGTCAGGGAAGCGAGGACTTGGAGTACAGAAACATGATGAAGCTTTTAGGACAGAATTTGTCATCATCCACCTTCAGAAAGAAGTAATCCTTAACAAAGATGGGGAAAAGAGACTAGAAAAATTTCTCAACTAGCCTCTTTTGTACTTTAACATGTTGACATATTCTAGGTAGAATTTCTTACCAAAGCTAATTGGTCTGTCCATTCAGTTTGATTCTGAAAGTCTATAAGTTCTATGTTTTAACACGTGCCCATGTATGATGAGCTACAAACCATATATATATGGACTGCCAAGTGGAGTTTTTCATCTGCTTCTTGTTTAGATGCTTTGCCTTTGAAATCAGATTGAATTTAACATGAGAACTCTGCATACTAGCAATAGATGTATGACTTCGGTTAAAGTTCTTAGCTCTTAAGTAAAATGGAAACCCTAACGAAACAGCCTCAAACCACCACAGTAGTACGTATTTAGAATTGTGCTTACTGGTTCTCAGAAATGATAGTTATTTTTGTGTTTACTTTCATTAGTACTTTGGACCTATAAGCACGTCAATCATGAATCAAGTTTCTTTCTGTTTGTTGTTTTTTTTAGTGTAATTGTCTCATGTTAGAGGATCTAGATTACTGAAGCAATTTTAAGCAAAACTTGTGGGATCAGTCATAGCTTATGTAATTTTGGAAAAAAAATTATTGGGCTTTGATTAAATTGACCTCTGGATAGCATCTTCAATTAAAAGTGGTTTTTTTTTTTTTTTTTTTTTTTTTTTTTTGCCAGTCCTGGGCCTTGGACTCAGGGCCTGAGCACTGTCCCTGGCTTCTTTTTGCTCAAGGCTAGCACTCTGCCACATGAGCCACAGCGCCGCTTCTGGCCGTTTTCTGCATATGTGGTGCTGGGGAATCGAACCTAGGGCCTCGTGTATCCGAGGCAGGCACTCTTGCCACTAGGCTATATCCCCAGCCCAAAAGTTTTTAATATAATTAAGTAAACTAACATTATAGTTAGGAAATTCTTAGTTTTAATGCGGGAATATTTTCTAACATGTCAAACCACAATATCCCATGAACTAAGGTACAGAAAGCCCATTCATTGAAGCGGTGCAGTGAGAAATGTATTAATTATCCACCACTCCGTGTGACATTTCTTTAACCATAATCTGTATATCTGCAATTAAGGTACAAGAAGTAACTTCTTTATTGAAACAATTTCAAAGGACTTCTCACCAAGCTTCTGTTTCCTGAAATGCATATAAGAGCATTAATTGGAATGATGTGAAAGTCAAGGAGTATTTCAGACTTAGAGCTGGAATATTAACACCATTTTCATACCTATATGAGAGTTTCTAAATACAAGTGTAGGTGCAGAGAGCATATTTCATTTTGATGTAATCTTGACTTATTTTTAAGGGCTTACCTGAGTAAATCCTTGAGAGAAAGTGGCAACTGTGAACTTTTAGAACAGGACAGGGAAAAGTTGGGCTGGGGAGACAGAGAAGGGGAAGAGGGAGGGAAGGAGAGAGAAAATAGGCATCTCGTCTTTTTGTGTATATGTGTGTGCTTTTTCCACTTGTTAATTCTGTACATTAGAAAGCATCTGTATTATAGTACAGTACTCTAAACACTTGGGATTCTTGATGTCATTATTCTCTGAAAAATTGATTTTGTAGCCTGTGGTGACAGTGATAGCATTTTCCTGGATAACTTAACTGTACCATAATCACTTGAGAGTACTTTATTTCCCCTTGTTCTGAAAGAAAATAAACTAAAGACTTATTTCCATGGATATGTTGTAAAGATTAAATTAAGGATGAAATTACCACCAATAATGTTAGAGCATACACATTTTTTTTTCTGGAGTATAGTCCCCCGCCCACCATGTGCAATAACCTATTTTAATATCTTACTGTACAATAACCAATACTATCAAAGTTTTAAAGTTGGTGGTTAAAAAGTTTAGGCAAAGAGGCTCATCATTCTAGATCAAAGTCTATATAGTCACTTTCTACTTAAAGTAGAATTCACATTATTAGAAGCTATTCAGCGCAAAGCATAACAGCAAAAGTTAAGCAAATAGACACAAAAGAAATAAATTTCATATAGTTTGAAAAATCATACAGTCAAGAATAAAATAACTTCATAGACAAACTAAACTAAAGGCAAAGAGAGCCAATAACAATAACAAGGCATTCACAATATAAAAACACAAAGAAAAGTAAAAGCAAAATTAAAAAAAAAGAATCATTTTGGGAAAAATAAGGAAAGAAATCATATCCACAGAGGCAAAATAATTGAAATTAAAAAAAGGAGAGCATACCATATTAATTTATAGTCAACTTACATCAACAAATTGCCCGCATGTTTTTTGGCATGAAAGAAAAATTTACAAAAGAAAGTTGTGTAAGAATGCTCTTGGACAAATAGAATTGCCACATTCTTGTAACTTGCTTTTTTGTTGTTGTTGTTGTCGTTGTTGTTAATTCTTAAAAACTTTTGAGCAAAATGTCTAATTTTTCAAATATAATAATTTACAACAGAGGATGATACAGGGAGTCAACAACACATACATCCACACCACATAACATGAAAAGAAAAAAAATCTGCACTTTTAAACAAATTTTTTTACTTGGGAGGAAGGTTGAGAGGGCATCGACTTGAATTAAAATAATTCAGATTGCTATGATTGAAAAATTAAAAAGAAAAATCTTTACTTTTATAATTTGCCTTTAAAAAAAATCTGTGAATCTACAGGGTTCTGAATGAATTTCTGCGTTACTGTAGGTTTTCAGCTATGGATTTAATTATTATTGTTTTGTCTTTTTGACAATTTTAGATTTTCTTGAAGTTCTAGGGAATGGATGACAGCACATACATTTTAACAATGCTAAAGAAAGGGGGGTATGGGAAAGGAGGATGCAGAAAAGGGAGGGTGGGATCTATGAGTGAACTACACAGGAGATGAAGATGATGGGAGTAAATGTGTAAGTGAGTCGCCATGTCCATGTAAGGGCGGCACGGAGTGATCTAGCTGCATTAGAGCTTCTGGCTGTAAGGAAGGGATGGGCAATATACAAAAACAAATGAGCCTACACATGCCCATCTATGGAAATAAAGAACAGAACTCTAACACTGACAATCTCACACACCCTAAGCTGCAACTTCTTCAACATGCAATTACTCCAAAATTTATCACAGTTTCATTATAAGATTGTTCAATAATCAAATTAAATAGTTAAATATATTTTCCCTACTCAAACTAGCCAAAGTACATAAAATAATAATACTTGTATTCATGATCAAAAGGTTAAAAGCAAAAAACAAAGAGACTAGATTTATGCATTCAAATTGAACAACTTCATCTGCAGCCACACAGCCCCATCTACAATTGGGGGAGAGAGCTTAGGGGTCCACAGAAAGCAATGGAAGACAGTGCTAGGTAGAAAACCCCTATGCCGAGATGCTAATTACGCTCATGTTAGCTTGAATTTTTAATCATCAATATCCTTCAGCAGTTTTATCAAGAAGATTTGATTCAGCATATCAATTATGAGTACAATGCATCCTGATCAATGCCACTCCTTCCATCATTCTCCCCCATCTCCCTTTGTTGGGAAATGGTATGGTGTGAACGACTTGTCAGTCTTCTTCATTAGGCTACCTATATTGACAGTAAGATGGGCCAATCGGAAAGAGGTGGATGTGGGAAATCTGCAGCTGAAGTTGTTCCACATTTAAAGAGGGAGTGGGGGGAAATTGCAGAAAACAATTCATAACTTTTTTATAATGTTGGATAAAACCAAATCTAAAGATCTAGCAATTAAAAAGAAATACATTTATATATATATAGATAGATAGATAGATATAGGTTGATAGATACAATATAAAAAGTACCTAGTTTCCAAACAAGAAGGGAGAAAATAACCAAAAAAAAATGTAAAGAAAAAATATTTTCCACATTTTCAGAGATGAACAACCAGATGCACATGTTGAATAGGCACAGACAGAGCAGTCAGGGGACACTTTTTGTTGTTTGGTTTGTTTTCTGGTCAATTTATTCCCCTTTTAGTGATAGCCAAAATTGAAACTAAATTTTTCATTTTCTTTAAAATAGATTCTTTTGATCTTGCTTCTTTCAGTAAAATAAAAAGGGCGTGCATTCTGGATGAACGTCATAAGTAGACATTAAAAAGAGAAGAAAGTGGCTAGGCTGACAAATAGGTTATCATCTATTAACTTTTAATTGTAGGAACATTAATCAAATCAACACATGCTTAAAGTAAGTTGCATTTAGGGAAAAATAGAAAAACAGAGCAGCAAGCTAGGGTTAGGGAGAGGTTAGCAAGACAAAACCAATTTGGGAGTGTTTTGTTTCATGCTTTTCCAGTAGGGGTAAAAGGACATCTCAAGGCTTCTTGCCAGTTGTAAGGAGGAGAAAAGAGAGATGAACACACAGAGAGAAACACAGAGAGAGATTGGGAGAGAGAAAATGTGTGTGTGTGTGTGTGTGTGTGTGTGTGTGTAAATTGGTGTATAACCTACAGCAACAATAAATGAAGTGAAGTATCTCTCTAGCTAGCTAGCTATCTGAGTTCATGAGTTGTGCTTTAAGGAACAGACAACAAATTCATTCATATCTGATGAAGGCCCATTTTCTAAGGCATGGCAGGATTATAGTTAAAATTGCTTCATGGGAGTATTCTGGAATTTTGTCAAATTGACAGAGTACCATGAATGACAGGAGGGTGTTAAAATAAGTCTGACAGATGCAGGAATAACCAATATTATTGTAATAATAGTGTCAAAACTTCTCTCTGCTCCAAAGGAGACAGTGCCAGTATCTTTAAATTATAGGAAAATCATGAAATGAATATGGCTTATTGAAGCACATTGGGGAAAACTTTGTGTCTTTCAGAAGGTATAACTGGAGAGACAGTGTTACACTGAATCCACGTTGGGAAGAGTAGAATACACTGTGGGTGTGCAGCATGTATGGGAAGACGGAGAGGAAGATATTATAGAAAGAAGAGAAGGAGGATGCTTAGAAATGGCTTCAGCCTCTACTAGAAGTGATCACTAGAGTTGTATCCTTTACTCTATCCCTATGAGAATATTAATGTTCAACCAAGGACTGGGAAACCCGGGTAGGCAAACCACAAAGGCAAGACACTTGAGAGCCAATTCCAACCACTTCTAAGAACTCTTTTGGGTGACTTTGACAAATAGTATAAAATTTGAAAATGAGTCCCAACTTTTGCCCCCTGTGAGACGCCCCTTTTATTATTTTATTTTAAAATAAATTATAGTGATGTGTCCCCATGGGTCAGTCCGTACCAAGATTTTTTAGTCTCTGGTTTAATAAGGTTAATCATTATTCTGGGAACTTCACAAAGTGCAGCTGGAAAGTTTTAGGAGGAAGAAAATCCCAATTCATACAAGCAAGAAAAACCCTTGTTGCCAGTTAGTTGATTTTTTTCAGATTAATTATATTTTTCACCTTGAATTTTATTGCATGAAAAGAATCTCTGCTTATATGGTCTCATAAGGTATCAAATGACTTCTTGAAAACTAGTTCATTTTGGTACTATTCATATAGACTGGATTTGTTTCACAGTCAACTGCTGAAGGCAGGAAGCAGAGCAGTTCTATGACTGCAAAATAGCACTTCCAGTGCATCCAGAATGTATAAGAAGATACATTTTAAACAAGATGCATCAGGAATCTGATTTCCCTACCGTTGCTACTGAGTAATTCACCTATTTCAAAATTGTCTTGTTTAAAACTCGTGTGAGTAGGAGAGCCCTTATTTTCAGAAATCACTGGTATGAACAATTGAACCTATTAAAATTTAGGGAGGCTATTTTCCAACTAGAATAATGGGTAGATTATTTTTAAAATTCATGGAAGCCATAATTTTGAATGAAGCCAACACAACTTGGACACAGTACACATTCAAACTTACAATATAAATCAACAATTCTTTCACACATTCAAAGCTTCTTTAATGTCTAATGTAAAATACAAATTACTAGTAGTTGACAATCCTGCTACAGTTCTATCATCATGTTCTAATTGTTATGAAATTGTTATGAATTGTTATTATAAGTAGTGTGTGCATATGTATATGGATATATATTTCTACTGAACAGTGAAAATGCATTTAGACTGTATTTGCTATTGAGATTAAATAATATATAATCTGGTTTGAAATGCTTATGTTGATGTCATTATTCTTATCTCATGCCATTCAAATAGCTCCATCTCAATAGAAAACTCTCACATTTAAAAACAGCATGTGCAGTAGGATGGAATTGCACTGCTTAGAATTCATTTTGGAGAGTTTACTTGCTTTGAATAAATACGTTCCTGTACCACTTGATATTGAGCTTGAGAAGCTCAAAGATAGCCTCACGGAGCTCAGGTGGCAAGTCCAACCTCACCAGGGAGACAGTGTCCTTCCGCTGGAAGACATTGGCTATCATGCTCGTAGGTAAGCTGCAGGAGGAAGTCTCATAAGTATTTCATTAAGTACTTTATATTTCTCATGAAAAATAGGCGAGAAAGAGGAAGGAAGAAGGATCCATTTCAAGGATCTGAGGACAATACTGAGGAAAACTTAAAAACCTAGAGAAGGGGCTGAGAAAGGATTTGAGAGAACAAATACCTAGTAAGCATTTTCAAAGTTTTCACTCCAGGTATTTAAAGCAATCCTTCCATGATTTGTTTTCCTACTGAATATATAAAAGCATTGTCACCGAGTATACCTTTTGTGTGCCTGTGGGATGGAAGTAGAAGTACTTCTAGGAGAATCAGTGAATCAGTCACACAAGGGCTTAGAATGAAACTGTTGATCTTGATGGAAGTGGAATCCTGGGAATGTGGATGACTCTCATCTGGGTTGCAAAAAGATCCTGGCCTAAACTATCAATGCTCACAACTTCTTACCGCAATGTGACAGTGGTTGGTGAAGGGATGATGGAACTCTTCTTAATAAGCAAAAATGCTAAATACTTTTTAAACAAAAAACATTCCAACTCAATATTCATGTTCGAGTTCTAATTTATAGACCTAATTATGGCATATAGGAACAAAGGGAAACATTAAACTTCCATGATGGAAAGGAGAACCAAGAATGCAATCAAAGTCATTCCAAACTACATGTTTCTATAGCCATTTGAATATATATTATTTCTATAGTAACTTGTTCCTAATTTGTTTCTATATTAATGATGTATGTTTTGAAAATGTCTTATTTAAAAAATGATCGATAGTTTTTTCAATATTGGTTTCTATGCTAATGATCTGTTTGCTCAATTTACAGTCATTTGTCCAATTTATAAAGATAAAAGAGAATGTATAAAATATTAAGTATTAATTTTGTTATTAATTGGTAAGTTAGTAAATGTTTAGATATGAGGGCCTTAAATTAGTGGCTCTATTCAGCTCATTCCCCATAAGCTTTAACTTGTGGCTAGAATTTGATTCCATAAATTTCCATCTTCTTTGTGACTACCCTATACAGACCTCTGATAAGACAAAGCTACATGATATTTATATTGTTTTCTCCTTTGTCTCAACTAGATCCTAAACAACTTTATGAGAAGGATGATGTCTTGCTTACCTTTATTTTTTTCTATGACTACAATACTAATGGTTATTTAAAAATTTATTGGACAAGTAAATGCATGAGTAAATAAATTAATGTATTCAGTTGCTTACCTTTTCAATCCCACACTAGCCTATAGTGATGGAAGTTAGTAGAAAAACAAGCAGTAAGGGAATGATGGCCTAATTTTGAGGTGGTAGGATAGGCTGATAAGCCCCCACCTGATAATAAAATTGAGGGCAGGGGTTACAAAAGAATGAGAAGGTAAGAAGGACAAAAGGCTGAGTAAATAAGGGCTGGACGCTAAATATTTGGCCCTGGTATCTTATAGCATACAGAAAGGCGACCCACCAAACAGAAAACCATCTTCAATGCTTCCACTTCTCCCTATTTAACTCAAAGCCAATCACTGTAATGCAGAAGACAGAGCAAGATGGCTGAGATAGGTTGAAATGCTGTTTTCCTGTTACACATCTACACCATGTCCTTTCTTTCTCTGCCATATTGCTTTCTAATAAACTTTTCTATCAACTTGTATGTTTGCATCTTGTCTGAATTCTTCTCTTGCTGAATGGTAAGAACCATGGTCAATTTAGCTGCCCTAGATTTCTGGGAGCCTATTTGGTGCATTGGCCATGAAGTAAGGAATTAACTACATCTTGGTCTGACTGGACTTTATGAAATGGTAACAACAGTTTCCATAAAGACAGTAAAATTTCCATCACCTCAATAACTCATTTGCTGCCCTTAACACCATATAGCTGATGGGGAATTTTGTATTCAGTAGACCTAAGTTCAGGATCATTCTGTGTAGTAGTGGATTCAAATTTTGAACAAACTGGTTGATCTGTCGGAGTTTATTCTTTTTATTTTCATGTGTGATATACAAATTATGAAGTCTGGTCAATTAATCTACTGCTTAGGGTAACATTGTGGAGGCAATGAGATTCTTTGAATGCTTTTAAATTCTACAGAACTTCTCCCATGTTGCTTACTATTGTCACTAACATCTATGAGCTACAAAATGAGGGTTTCCGATTCCACAGAGAATGCATATCTCAGACGATCAAGACCCATATTAACTCCAAGTGTGATCTGTGGAGTACATAAGCTCATAGTCTTTGAACCCAATACACATGTTATTATTGAAGAGATGGGGAGAGGGAAACTACAAAGGGAGGAATCTCATCAAGTCTCCAGGAAACACATCCTAACAAGCACTGAAACTACAGAGTAAAATGAGATTATGAAAGATTAAAGGACTAAGGTGGTATTCTAGCTCATTTCTCCCCATAGGTTTAATACTGGTTAAGATACATAAAAGCAAAAATCCATTTAAGAAATTGCCAAGAATTAATATTCTTTTCATTTTGTTTTAATGCTAATAAGGAATTAGTATAAGCCTTTCTTCACCCAGGGTAATTAGAAGTTCCTTGATACACAGGTTAAATCTTTATGCTTATTGTGTGGTGGTGGTGGTGTTGTGTGTGTGTGTGTGCGTGTGTGCGTGCGTGCGCCTGTGTGTAAATCTGTCTAGCATACAGTGGGGCAAAGGATAGCCTTTTAATATGTATTTGGTTGAATGGAACTATAAAAATAGAACAGCTTGGCAACATTTGGAGCTGTTTTGGGAAACTGGGGGTGGCTCAAAAAGCTATCCTGCCTGGCACTAATTTCTTTAATCAAGAGGGAAAATCTCATAAAGCGAAACAAGAGAAAAAGCAATGAAAAAAATAGAATGACTTAGCAACTGTTCCCCTATGCTTAGCCTTGCTTCTCTGTGGATCTTAGGGCTGAAGTTGGGGTGCTGGATCTAACTGGAATCATCTGGCAATGTGGTAGATGACAGGAAATTGAGTTTAACTGGAGCCATCTTGTCTTCCTGGTGGAGACAGGGAAGTCTCTCCTTCCAGGTTATTTGACCTGCCATTCTTGGGTCAAGCTCCCTGTGACCCTGCCCTTTGACCTGACCCTATTTAGACCCAGAGGAACTTGGACACCATTATGCCATGCCCCTTGTCTCCTGTCTCCTGGCTTTCAGCAGGTCACCATGGTGTCCCACTTCAGCTCTCCACTGGGGTTGATCTGGGTTGTTGGTATTGTTTTTCTGCTCTTTCTTTCCTGTCCTGTTCTCATGGCTTAGTTTCCTGACAGTGTTCTCTAAACGAGGGACTGCAGGCCTTTGTGACAGGAATCCATCTGCATTCACCAATCCAAAAAAGACTCCCAATTTGACCTCTCAAAATGTAGCTTCTCTGTTTCTCGTAATCAAATTACCTTACAACAGGACTTAAATAAACATAGAGCTTGTTAAGGACAAACTATTAGGCCCTTGTAATATTATTGTAGGTAAAACAAAATACTTACTTTATTAACATAAAAAGGTCACTTGCATGCCAGTCAAAAGTGAGAGTTTTTTCTGAGTCATTTTCTTCCTGTAGTATGAGAGCCAGGAGATTGCCTCAACTCCCTTTCTTCTCACCCAGTTTCTCCTTTATGCAACCAGCGCTTACCTCATCCCACACCCCACAGCCCTGGTGTTAGAGTTTGACTGTGAAATATGTGCCTCAGACTTATGTGCTGAATGCTTTGTCCCTGCCTGGTGGTATTTTAAGGAGGTTCTACAAAAATTAAAAGATGGGTCTAGTTGGGAGAAGGAGGTCCTTAGGGAATTGCCTCTGCAGGTTACTACTAGACCCCAATGACTCCTTTGTCTCAGCCTCATTGTGATCACACTTGTATGTAGCATCTCAAACAAAAAACAATTCACACACACAAAGTCTCTCAGCATACAGAAATAACAAATAGAATAGTGGTTATCAAGGATGTGTGTGTGAGAGGGGAAGACATAGTAGGATATAGGTCAAAAATATAAAGTAGCAGAAATATAGGTACCATCTGAAGATCATAGTTACTCATGCTGTATTATACATAGGAGCTTCGGTAAGTGAACAAATTAAGGCCATTCTTATCTTACGAGGAAAACTGGGTAATGGTGATAGGATGGATATGCTTGTTTCACTATAGTAGCCATTCATGTCATATATTAAGTTACATGTTTTTTACACGTTATGATATCCTATGACAAATATTAATCATGCAGTTAAACATTAACAAAATTAATTTAAAGATGAATACAAACTTAAAATGTAGTTTGAAAATTACAGTGTAAATCAGATCAAGTGACTTTCTTCCTATAAAAATACTGTTTTCTCCAAATCAAGATCCTGTACTCTTACCTACTAGGAAAGTCCCTTCTAGATGGCTCCTCATCTCTAGTCTCATTTCCTAAGGGTCCTCCTGACTTAGAAGTTTCAGGCTCTGGCCATATGCGCTAGCTTCCCTTGCAGAAATATTTCCTCCTTTACTTGCTCATTGCCTAGCTAGTTCCTTTAGTTTATTCTGATCTAATATGCATTTTCCTTCCTGAGAGAGCATTCTTGGACTTCCTTTGAAGTCTGTTCATGACCTGCACACCATGTTGATGATTCTATGTTTGGAATCTACTAGTAGACTCCCGCCTATCAATTTATGCTTGCTACTCCTGTGCTAGAATACAGGTTTCATGAGAGTAGGACCTTTGTCTCCCAGGAGTAGAGTCTTTGTCTCGCTGTCCATTGTCATTAGTACAGTCTTCAAGTGCATATAGCATGACTCAGAAATCACCTGACTGCCGAGAGAAGGAATGATGCTGTAAGTATCCAGAAAACAGGATAGGATTGTCTTTTGCAGTCTTCTATAGGTGATAGCATGGTGTCTGGCCCCAAACAGGCACTGGGTTCATGTTCTGTAAACAAGTTGTTGAAGCATTGCAATTCTGTTTTGTTTCTTTTCTTTTCCCTTTCTCTAAATCAGATGGGATTTCCCTGAGTTCTACTCAGCAGTTGCAATGCAAATTGAGCCTCTCATCCACAGCTGGCTCGGAAACCCTTCTGAAAAATACATCACTCTCTATCTCATTTTTGTTTTTATAAACTGGTGCTGGGATGTGTATTTAAAAACCCCAGCTCCTTTTGCAGCACCATAGGATACAGATGTTATATTCATAGTTTTCAGACATAGAGTTGACTCATATTGATGACTAT